>NC_080377.1:82966277-83093443 GCF_014773155.1 Arachis stenosperma
AGGAGAGTGCAAGGCCATTGAAGTAATCAATATGGCCGAATGCACAAGGGAGGAGAAGGACGAAAATCCTAGTGAGAAAGACCTCCTGGGACGTCTCTCAAACAAGGAGTTCCCCATTGAGGACCTAAAGGAATCTGAGGCTCATATAGAGACCATAGAGATTCCACTAAATCTCCTTCTGCCATTCATGAGCTCTGAAGACTATTCTTCCTCAGAAGAGGATGAAGATGTAACTGGAGAGCAAGTTGCTCAATATCTAGGAGCTATCATGAAGCTGAATGTCAAGTTGTTTGGTAATGAGACTTGGGAAGGTGATGAGCGGATAATTTATACGCTTTTTAGCATTATTTTTAGTATGGTTTTAGTATGTTTTAGTTAGTTTTTATTATATTTTTATTAGTTTTTAGTTAAAATTCACTTTTCTGGACTTTACTATGAGATTGTGTGTTTTTGTGTGATTTCAGGTATTTTCTGGCTGAAATTGAGGGACCTGAGCAAAAATCTGATTCAGAGGCTGAAAAGGACTGCAGATGCTGTTGAATTCTGACCTCCCTGCACTCTAAGTGGATTTTCTAGAGCTACAGAAGCCCAATTGGCGCGCTCTCAACGGCGTTGGAAAGTAGACATCCTGGGCTTTCCGGCAATATATAATAGTCCATACTTTTCCCGAGATTTGATGGCCCAAACCGGCGTTCCAAATCAGCTTAAAACTGCCCGGTGTTAAACGCCGGAACTGGCACAAGAATGGGAGTTAAACGCCCAAACTGGCACAAAAGCTGGCGTTTAACTCCAAGAAAAGTCTCTACACATGAAACCTTCAATGCTCAGCCCAAGCACACACCAAGTGGGCCCGGAAGTGGATTTTTATGTCATTTACTCATTTCTGTAAACCCTAGGCTACTAGTTCTCTACAAATAGGACCTTTTGCTATTGTATTCTCATCTGGGTAGCTATCTTTAGTCTTATGCTATCTTAGATCATGGGGCTGGCCTCACGACCATGCCTAGACCTTGTTCTTATGTATTTTCAACGGTGGAGTTTCTACACACCATAGATTAAGGTGTGGAGCTCTGCTGTGCCTCGAGTATTAATGCAATTACTATTGTTCTTCTATTCAATTCAGCTTGTTCTTGTTCCTCAACTTGATGAATGTGATGATCCGTGACACTCATCATCATTCTCACCTATGAACGTGTGCCTGACAACCACCTCCGTTCTACCTTAGATTGAGTGGATATCTCTTGGATTCTTTAATAAGAATCTTCGTGGTATAAGCTAGAACTGATGGCGGCATTCAAGAGAATCCGGAAGGTCTAAACCTTGTCTGTGGTATTCTGAGTAGGATTCAATGATTGAATGACTGTGACGAGCTTCAAACTCCTGAAGGCTAGGCGTTAGTGACAGACGCAAAAGAATCAATGGATTCTATTCCAACCTGATTGAGAACCGACAGATGATTAGCCGTGCCGTGTCAGGGTACGTTGAACATTTTCACTGAGAGGACGGGACTGTAGCCACTGACAACGGTGATGCCCAACATACAGCTTGCCATGGAAAGGAGTAAGGAGGATTGGATGAAGACAGTAGGAAAGCAGAGAGACGGAAGGGACAAAGCATCTCCATACGCTTATCTGAAATTCTCACCAATGAATTACATAAGTATCTCTATCTTTATGCTTTATTCATATATCATTCATAACCATTTGAATCTGCCTGACTAAGATTTACAAGGTGACCATAGCTTGCTTCATACCAACAATCTCTGTGGGATCGACCCTTACTCGCGTAAGGTTTATTACTTGGACGACCCAGTGCACTTGCTGGTTAGTTGTGCGAAGTTGTGATAAAGAGTTGAGATTGCAATTAAGCGTACCATGTTGATGGCGCCATTGATGATCACAATTTCGTGCACCAAGTTTTTGGTGCCGTTGCCGAGGAATTAAATGTCCTAACTATAGTTTCGCATTTGTTCCCTGCAATAACAGTGCCAAGTTTTGATCCGGCAACAACACCAAGTTTTTGGCGCCGTTGCCGGGGATTGTTGAGTTTGGACAACTGACGGTTCATCTTGTTGCTTAGATTAGGTATTTTTCTTCAGAGTTCTTAAGAATGAATTCTAGTGTTTCAAGGTGATCTTCTTATCATCACTAAAGCTGATTGATTCTCATCAATTTAGCTCTTGAATGTAATGTCCTGCTGAAGCTTGGCTAGCCATGTCTAATTCCTTTAGACTAAAGCTTTAGACTAACATTGCATGATCCCTGGAATTCTCATTAAGAATTTTGATATCTTTATTTTCTTTTCCACTTAATTTTCGAAAAATCCAAAAAAGTTACAAAATCATAAAAACCAAAAAGATTGTATGTGTCTTGTTGAGTCTAGTGTCTCATTTTAAGTTTGGTGTCAATTGCATGTTTCTGTTCTTCTTGCATTCATTCATGTGTCTTAAGTGATCTTCAAGATGTTCTTGGTGATTTCCTTGTTCTGATCTTTAAATTCTCTTGTCTTGAGTGTTTTGTTGTTTCTCATATGCATTCTCATTTTGTTAGTGTCAGTAGTATACAAACTGCTAAGTTTGGTGTCTTGCATGCATTGTTATTTGATTTTTGTTGCATTTTGATCATTCCTCATTATTAAAAAATCCAAAAAAAATTTAATTTTTGTGTCTTTTCAAGTCAATAATACAGAGAATTGAACATTCAGAACATACAGTAGAGGAATTACACAGAAAAAGCTGGGCGTTCAAAACGCCCAGTGAAGAAGGGCAAACTGGCGTTTAAACGCCAGCCAGGGTGCCTGGCTGGGCGTTTAACGCCCAAAAGGGTAGTGTTTTGGGTGTTAAACACCAGAATGTGCACCATTCTGGGCGTTTAACGCCAGGATGGCACAAGAGGGAAGATTCTGTTTTTAATTCAATTTTTTTTCAGGTTTTCAAAATTTTTTTCAAAATCAAATCTTTTTCAAATCATATCTTTTCAATCAAATCTTTTTTCAAAATCAATTTCTTTCCATTTTCAAAAATACTTTCTATCAATTAATGATTTGATTCAACATTTCAAGTATGTTGCCTTTTCTGTTGAGAAAGGTTTAATGTTTGAATCATATCTTTCCTTGTTAGCCAAGTCATTAATTTTTAAAATCAAATCTTTTTAAATTGTTTTTCAAATCATATCTTTTCAATCACATCTTTTTAAAACCATAACTTTTCAATCATATCTTTTTAATCACATCTTTTTCAAAATAGTTTTCAATCATATCTTTTTGATTTCTAATTTCAAAATCTTTTTCAAAAATCACTTGATTTTTTTTCCACTCTTGGTTTTCGAAAATCAATTAGTGTTTTTCAAAATGTTTTTAAAATCTTTTTAATTTATTTTCGAAAATTTCTTCCCCTTTTCTCACATCCTTCTATTTATGGACTACCACTATTCCTCAATGCACAATTCGAACTCCATCTTTCCTTGATAAGTTCGAATTTTCTACCTCTTCCTTCTATTTTTCTTTTCCTCTGACACCTCAAGGAATCTCTATACTGTGACATAGAGGATTCCAAATTTTCTTGTTCTCTTCTCTTTCATATGAGCAGGAGCAAAGACAAAAGCATTCTTGTTGAGGCTGACCCTGAACCTGGAAGGACCTTGAAGCGAAAGCTAAGAGAAGCTAAGGCACAACTCTCTGTAGAGGACATAACAGAAATCTTCAAACAAGAAGAACCCATGGCAGCCGAAAATAACAACAATGCCAACAATGCAAGGAAGGTGCTGGGTGACCTCACTGCACCTACTCCTGACTTCTATGGGAGAAGCATCTCTATCCCTGCCATTGGAGCAAACAACTTTGAGCTTAAGCCTCAATTAGTTTCTCTAATGCAACAGAATTGCAAGTTCCATGGACTTCCATTGGAATATCCTCATCAGTTTTTAGCTGAATTCTTGCAAATCTGTGACACTGTCAAGACCAATGGGGTTGACCCTGAAGTCTACAGACTTATGCTATTCCCTTTTGCTGTAAGAGACAGAGCTAGGATATGGTTTGACTCACAACCTAAAGAAAGCTTGAACTCTTGGGAAAAGCTAGTCAATGCCTTCTTGGCAAAGTTCTTTCCACCTCAAAAATTGAGTAAGCTTAAAGTGGAAGTCCAAACCTTCAGACAGAAGGAAGGTGAATCCCTCTATGAAGCTTGGGAAAGATACAAATAATTGATCAGAAAGTGCCCCTCTGACATGCTTTCTGAATGGAGCATCATAAGTATCTTCTATGATGGTCTGTCTGAACTGTCCAAGATGTCATTGGACAGCTCTGCTGGAGGATCTCTTCATCTGAAGAAGACGCCTGCAGAAGCTCAAGAACTAATTGAAATGGTTGCAAATAACCAATTCATGTACACTTCTGAAAGGAATCCTGTGAACAATGGGACGAATCAGAAGAAAGGAGTTCTTGAGATTGATACTCTGAATGTCATACTGGCTCAGAACAAGATATTGACTCAGCAAGTCAATTTGATTTCTCAAAGTCTGTCTGGAATGCAAGCTGCACCAGGCAGTACTAAGGATGCTTCATCTGAAGAAGAAGCTTATGATCCTGAGAATCCTTTAATAGAAGAGGTGAATTACATGGGAGAACCCTATGGAAACACCTATAATTCTTCATGGAGAAATCATCCAAATCTCTCATGGAAGGATCAATAGAAACCTCAACAAGGTTTCAACAATAATAATGGTGGAAGAAACAGGTTTAGCAATGGCAAGCCTTTTCCATCATCTTCTCAGCAACAGACAAAGAATTCTAAGCAGAGCCACTCTGACTTAGCAACCATGGTCTCTGATCTAATCAAAACCACTCAAAGTTTCATGACTGAAACAAGGTCCTCCATTAGAAACTTGGAGGCACAAGTGGGACAGCTGAGTAAGAAAGTTACTGAACTCCCTCCTAGTACTCTTCCAAGCAATACAGAAGAAAATCCAAAAGGAGAGTGCAAGGCCATCAACATGGCCGAATTTGGAGAGGAGGGAGAGGCAGTGAACGCCACTGAGGAAGACCTCAATGGACTTCCACTGGCCTCCAATGAGTTCCCCAATGAGGAACCACGGGAATCTGAGGCTCACACTAAGACCATAGAGATTCCATTAGATTTACTTCTGCCATTCATGAGCTCTGATGAGTATTCTTCCTTTGAAGAGGATGAATATGTCACTGAAGACCAAGTTACTAAATACCTTGGAGCAATCATGAAGCTAAATGACAAGTTATTTGGTAATGAGACTTGGGAGGATGAACCCCCTTTGCTCACCAAAGAACTGGATGACCTGTCTAGGCAGAAATTACCTCAAAAGAGACAGGACCCTGGAAAGTTCTTAATACCTTGTACCATAGGCACCATGACCTTTAAGAAGGCTCTGTGTGACTTAGGGTCAAGCATAAACCTCATGCCTCTCTCTGTAATGGAGAAGCTAGGGATTTTTGAGGTACAAGCTGCAAGAATCTCACTAGAGATAGCAGACAATTCAAGAAAACAAGCATATGGACTTGTAGAGGATGTTCTGGTAAAGGTTGAAGACCATTACATCCCTGCTGATTTCATAGTCCTAGAGACTGGAAAGTGCATGGATGAATCCATCATCCTTGGCAGACCCCTCCTAGCCACAGCAAAGGCTGTGATTGATGTTGACAGAGGAGAATTGATCATTCAAGTGAATGAAGAATCCTTTGTGTTTAACGCTCAAGGATATCCCTCTGTTACCATGGAGAGGAAGCATGAAGAGCTTCTCTCAAAACAGAGTCAAACAGAGCCCCCACAGTCAAACTCTAAGTTTGGTGTTGGGAGGCCACAACCAACTTCTAAGTTTGGTGTTGAACCCCTATATTCAAACTCTAAGTTTGGTGTTGGGAGGTTCCAACATTGCTCTGAGTATCTGTAAGGCTCCATAAGAGCCCATTGTCAAGCTACTGACATTAAAGAAGCGCTTGTTGGGAGGCAACCCAATGTTATATTTATCTATTTTCCTTTGTTATTTTATGTTTTCTGTAGGTTGATGATCATGGGAAGTCACAAAATCAATTAAAAAAGCAAAAACAGAATGAAAAACAGAAAGAAAAATAGCACACCCTGGAGGAAGACCTTGCTGGCGTTTAAACGCCAATAAGGGCAGCAAATGGGCGTTTAACGCCCAGTCTGGCACCATTCTGGGCGTTTAACGCCAGAAAGGGGCACCAGACTGGCGTTAAACGCCAGGAAAGGGCAAGAAGCTGGCGTTAAATGCCAGAAACGGGCACCAGCCCGGCGTTTAACGCCAGAATTGGCATAGAGAGCATTTTTGCTCGCCACTTGGTGCAGGGATGACTTTTCCTTGACACCTCAGGATCTGTGGACCCCACAGGATCCCCACCTACCTCACCTACCTCACCATTCAAATTCAAACCATTTTTCCTCCCAAACCCACCCTCCCATAGCTGAACCCTACCCCTCTCTCCACCCCTATATAAACCCATCTTCACTCCTTCATTTTCACACACCCTAAACACTACTTCTCCCCCTTTGGCCGAACCATAAAGCCATCTCTATCTCCTCTATTTCTTCTTCTTCTACTCTCTTCTTTCTTTTTTTGCTCGAGGATGAGCAAACATTTTAAGTTTAGTGTGGTAAAAGCATTGCTTTTTGTTTTTCCCTAACCATTTATGGCATCCAAGGCCGGAGAAACCTCTAGAAAGAGGAAAGGGAAGGCAAAAGCTTTCACCTCCGAGTCATGGGAGATGGAGAGATTCATCTCAAGGGTGTATCAAGACCACTTCTATGAAGTTGAGGCCTTGAAGAAGGTGATCCCCGAGGTCCCTTTCAAACTCAAAAAGAGTGAATATCCGGAGATCCGACATGAGATTCGAAGAAGAGGTTGGGAAGTTCTTACCAACCCCATTCAACAAGTCGGAATTTTAATGGTTCAAGAGTTCTATGCCAATGCATGGATCACCAAGAACCATGATCAAAGTGTGAACCCGGACCCAAAGAATTGGCCTACAATGGTTCGGGGGAAATGCTTAGATTTTAGTCCGGAAAATGTAAGGTTGGCATTCAACTTGCCCATGATGCAAGGAGATGAACACCCTTACACTAGAAGGGTCAACTTTGATCAAAGGTTGGACCAAGTCCTCATAGACATTTGTGAAGAGGGCGCTCAATGGAAGAGAGATTCAAGAGGGAAGCCGGTTCAACTAAGAAGGCATGACCTTAAGCCCGTGGCTAGGGGATGGTTGGAGTTTATCCAATGCTCAATCATTCCCACTAGCAACCGGTCCGAAGTTACTATAGATCGGGCCATCATGATTCATAACATCATGATTGGAGAGGAAGTAGAAGTTCATGAGGTTATAGCCCAAGAACTTTATAAGGTGGCGGACAAGTCCTCTACCTTGGCAAGGTTAGCCGTTCCTCATCTAATTTGTCACCTCTGTTATTCAGTTGGATTTGACATAGAGGGAGACATCCTCATTGATGAGGACAAGCCCATCACTAAGAAAAGGATGGAGCAAACAAGAGATCCCACTCATCATGAAATCCCTGAGATACCTCAAGGGATGCACTTTCCTCCACAAAACTATTGGGAGCAAATCAACACCTCCCTAGGAGAATTGAGTTCCAACATAGGACAACTAAGGGTGGAGCACCAAGAACATTCCATCCTCCTCCATGAAATTAGAGAAGATCAAAGAATCATGAGAGAGGAACAACAAAGGCAAGGAAGAGACATTGAGGAGCTCAAGCACTCCATAAGATCTTCAAAAGAAAGAACAAGCCGTCATCACTAAGGTGGACCCGTTCTTTAATCTCCTTGTTCCTTATTTTCCTGTTTTTCGAAAATTTATGCTTATATTTATCTATGTTTGTGTCTTGTGATCATTAGTGTCTTAGTGTCTATGCCTTAAAGTTATGAATGTCCTATGAATCCATCACCTTTCTTAAATGAAAAATATTCTTAATTGAAAAAGAGAAGAATTGCATGAATTTTAAATTTTATAACAGATTAATTATTTTGATGTGGTGGCAATACTTTTGTTTTCTGAATGTATGCTTAAACAGTGCATATGTCTTTTGAATTTGTTGTTCATGAATGTTGGCTCTTGAAAGAATGATGAAAAAGGAGACATGTTATTGAGGATCTGAAAAATCATAAAAATGATTCTTGAAGCAAGAAAAAGCAGTGAATACTCAAAAAAAAAAGAAGAGAAAAACGAAAAAAAAGAAAAGAGAAAGAGAAAAAGAAAAAGAAAAAAAATAAAGTTGTGATCCAAGGCAAAAAGAGTGTGCTTAAGAATCCTGGACACCTCTAATTGGGGACTCTAGCAAAGCTGAGTCACAATCTGAAAAGGTTCACCCAATTATGTGTCTGTGGCATGTATGTATCCGGTGGTAATACTGGAAGATAGAGTGCTTTGGGCCACAGCCAAGACTCATAAAGTAGCTGTGTTCAAGAATCATTATACTTAACTAAGAGAATCAATAACACTATCTGGATTCTGAGTTCCTATAGAAGCCAATCATTCTGAATTTCAAAGGATAAAGTGAGATGCCAAAACTGTTCCGAGGCAAAAAACTAAAAGCCCCGCTCATCTAATTAATACTGATCTTCATAGATGTTTTTGGAGTTCATTGCATATTCTCTTCTTTTTATCTTATTTGATTTTCAGTTGCTTGAGGACAAGCAACAATTTAAGTTTGGTGTTGTGATGAGCAGATAATTTATACGCTTTTTGGCATTATTTTTAGTATGTTTTTAGTATGTTTTAGTTAGCTTTTATTATATTTTTATTAGTTTTTAGTTAAAATTCACTTTTCTGGACTTTACTATGAGATTGTGTATTTTTCTGTGATTTCAGGTATTTTCTGGCTGAAATTGAGGGACCTGAGCAAAAATCTGATTCAGAGGCTGAAAAGGACTGCAGATGCTGTTGGATTCTGACCTCCCTGCACTCGAAGTGGATTTTCTAGAGCTACAGAAGCCCAATTGGCGCGCCCTTAACGGCGTTGGAAAGTAGACATCCTAGGCTTTCCAGCAATATATAATAGTCCATACTTTGCCCAAGATTTGATGGCCCAAACTGGCGTTCCAAATCAGCATAAAACTGCCCGGCGTTAAACGCCGGAACTGGCACAAGAATGGGAGTTAAACGCCCAAACTGGCACAAAAGCTGGCGTTTAACTCCAAGAAAAGTCTCTACACATGAAAGCTTCAATGCTCAGCCCAAGCACACACCAAGTGGGCTCGGAAGTGGATTTTTATGTCATTTACTCATTTCTGTAAACCCTAGGCTACTAGTTCTCTACAAATAGGACCTTTTGCTATTGTATTCTCATCTGGGTAGCTATCTTTAGTCTTATGCTATCTTAGATCATGGGGCTGGCCTCACGGCCATGCCTAGACCTTGTTCTTATGTATTTTCAACGGTGGAGTTTCTACACACCATAGATTAAGGTGTGGAGCTCTGCTGTACCTCGAGTATTAATGCAATTACTATTGTTCTTCTATTCAATTCAGCTTGTTCTTGTTCTAAGATATCACTTGTTCCTCAACTTGATGAATGTGATGATTCGTGACACTCATCATCATTCTCACCTATGAACGTGTGCCTGACAACCACCTCCGTTCTACCTTAGATTGAGTGGATATCTCTTGGATTCCTTAATCAGAATCTTCGTGGTATAAGCTAGAACTGATGGCGGCATTCAAGAGAATCCGGAAGGTCTAAACCTTGTCTGTGATATTCTGAGTAGGATTCAATGATTGAATGACTGTGACAAGCTTCAAACTCCTGAAGGCTGGGCGTTAGTGATAGACGCAAAAGAATCAATGGATTCAATTCCAACCTGATTGAGAACCGACAGATGATTAGCCGTGCCGTGACAGGGTGCGTTGAACATTTTCACTGAGAGGACGGGACTGTAGCCACTGACAACGGTGATGCCCAACATACAGCTTGCCATGGAAAGGAGTAAGGAGGATTGGATGAAGACAGTAGGAAAGTAGAGAGACGGAAGGGACAAAGCATTTCCATACGCTTATCTGAAATTCTCACCAATGAATTACATAAGTATCTCTATCTTTATGCTTTATTCATATATCATTCATAACCATTTGAATCTTCCTGACTAAGATTTACAAGGTGACCATAGCTTGCTTCATACCAACAATCTCCGTGGGATCGACCCTTACTCGCGTAAGGTTTATTACTTGGACGACCTAGTGCACTTGCTGGTTAGTTGTGCGAAGTTGTGATAAAGAGTTGAGATTACAATTGAGCGTACCATGTTGATGGCGCCATTGATGATCACAATTTCGTGCACCAGAAGGTGAATCCCCCTTGCTCATTAGTGAACTAGATACATGGATTCAAAAAACTCTGCCTCAAAAGAGACAAGATCCTGGTAAATTCTTAATACCCTGTACCATAGGCACCATGACCTTTAACAAGGCTCTATGTGACCTAGGGTCAGGCATAAACCTTATGCCACTCTCTATAATGGAGAAACTGGGGATCATTGAGGTACATCCTGCCTTATTCTCACTGCAATTGGCAGACAAGTCAGTAAGACAAGCTTATAGATTAGTAGAGGACGTGTTAGTAAAGGTTGAAAGCCTTTACATCCCTGCTGATTTCATAATCTTAGACATTAGGAAGGAAGAAGATGAATGCATCATCCTTGGAAGACCCTTCCTAGCCACAGCAGAAGCTGTGATTGATGTTAGCAGAGGAGAATTAGTCCTTCAATTGAATGGGGACTACCTTGTGTTTAAAGCTCAAGGACCTTCCTCTGCAACCATGGAGAGGAAGCATGAAAAGCTTCTCTCAGTACAGAGTCAAAAAGAGCCCCCACAGTCAAACTCTAAGTTTGGTGTTGGGAGGCCACAACCAAACTCTAAGTTTGGTGTTGAGAAGCCCACTCATTCAAACTCTAAGTTTGGTGTTGGGAGGCCCTCATCATGCTCTGAATATCTGTGAGGCTCCATGAGAGCCCACTGTCAAGCTAATGACATTAAAGAAGCGCTTGTTGGGAGGCAACCCAATTTTTATATATCTAATTTTAATTTTACTTTATTGTTATTTTGTGTTTTATTAAGTTCATGATCATGTGGAGTCACGAAAAAAATACTAAAATTAAAAATAGAATCAAAAATAGCAGAAGAAAAATCACACCCTGGAGGAAGGACTTACTGGCGTTTAAACACCAGTAAGGTGCATCTGGCTGGCGTTCAATGCCAGAACAGAGCATGTTTCTGGCGCTGAACGCCAGAAACAAGCATGGAACTGGCGTTCAACGCCAGAAACATGCTACACATGGGCGTTGAACGCCCAGAGTGTGCATCACTTCGGCGTTTAAATACCAGAATGGTGTGCAAAGGCATTTTACATGCCTAATTGGTGCAGGGATGTAAATCCTTGACACCTCAGGATCTGTGGACCCCACAGAATCATCTCAGGATCTGTGGACCCCACAGGATCCCCACCTAACATATTCTCCCCTCTTCTCAACATTCATTCTCTCTTTCCAATAAACACACTTCCCAACAACTTCAATCTCTCTTCCCAATTACCCCATTCACCACTCACATCCATCCACTCTTCCCCATAAACCCTACCCACCTTCAAAATTCAAAACTCCTTCCCACCCAAACCCACCCTAAATAACCGAAACTACACCCACTCCCCTCCCTATATATACCCTTCCATTCTACTTCATTTTCACACACTACAAACCCCCTCTTCTACACCTTGGCCGAAACACCTTCCCTCACTCTCCTCCATATTTTCTTCTTCTTCTTCTTCTCTTCTTTCTTCTCTTGCTCGAGGGCGAGCAATATTTTAAGTTTGGTGTGGTCAAAGCATAATCTTTTTTGTTTTTCCATTACCATCAATGGCACCTAAGGCCGGAGAATCCTCTAGAAAAGGAAAAGGGAAGACAAAAGCTTCCACCTCCGAGTCATGGGAGATGGAAAGATTTATCTCCAAAAGCCATCAAGACCACTTCTATGATGTTGTGGCAAAGAAGAAGGTGATCTCTGAGGTCCCTTTCAAACTCAAGAAAAATGAGTATCCGGAGATCCAACATGAAATCCGAAGAAGAGGTTGGGAAGTCCTAACCAACCCCATACAACAAGTCGGAATCTTAATGGTTCAAGAGTTCTATGCCAATGCATGGATCACTAGGAACCATGATCAAAGTGTGAATCCGAGTCCAAAGAATTATCTCACAATGGTTCGGGGAAAATACTTAGATTTTAGTCCGAAAAATGTGAGGTTGGCATTCCACTTACCCATGATGCAAGGAGATGAACGCCCCTACACTAGAAGGGTCAACTTTAATCAAAGGTTGGACCAAGTCCTTATGGACATATGTGTGGAAGGATCTCAATGGAAAAGAGACTCCAAAGGCAAGCCGGTTCAACTAAGAAGACTGGACCTCAAGCCTGTGGCTAGAGGATGGTTAGAGTTCATTCAACGCTCCATCATCCCTACTAGCAACCGATCTGAAGTTACTGTGGATCGGGCCATCATGATTCATAGCATCATGATTGGAGAGGAAGTAGAAGTTCATGAAGTCATCTCCCATGAATTCTACAAAATAGCCGAAAAGCCCTCCACCATGGCAAGGCTAGCTTTTCCTCATCTTATTTGCCATCTATGTTACTCAGCTGGAGTTATCATAGAAGGAGACATCCTCATTGAAGAGGATAAGCCCATCACCAAGAAGAGGATGGAGCAAGCAAGAGAGACCCTCCACGGATCTCAAGAGATGCATGAGGAAGCTCATCAAATCCCTGAGATGCCTCAAGGGATGCACTTTCCTCCCAATAACTATTGGGAACAACTCAACACTTTCCTAGAAGATTTGAGCTACAACGTGGAACAATTAAGGGTGTAACATCATGAGCACTCCATCATTCTCCATGAAATAAGAGAAGATCAAAGAGCAATGAGGGAGGAGCAACAAAGGCAAGGAAGGGACATAGAAGAGCTTAAGGACATTGTTGGTCCTTCGAGAAGAAGACGCCACTAAGGTGGATTCATTCCTTGTTCTTACTTTTCTGCTGTTCGGTTTTTATATTATATGTTATCTATGTTTTGTGTCTCTACTTCATGATCATTAGCGTTTAGTAACTATGTCTTAAAGTTATGAATAATTCCATTAATCCTTCACCTCTCTTAAATGAAAAATGTTTTTAATTCAAAAGAACAAGAAGTACATGAATTTCGAATTTATCCTTGAATTTAGTTTAATTATATTGATGTGGTGACAATACTTTTTGTTTTCTGAATGAATGCTTAAACAGTGCATATTTTTTATCTTGTTTTTTATGAATGTTAAAACTGTTGGCTCTTGAAAGAATGATGAACAAAGAGAAATGTTATTGATAATCTGAAAAATCATGAAATTGACTCTTGAAGCAAGAAAAAGCAGTGAAAAACAAAAGCTTGCGAAAAAAAATAATAGAAAGAAAAAGAAAAAGCAAGCAGAAAAAGCCAATAGCCCTTAAAACCAAAAGGCAAGGGTAAAAAGGATCCAAGGCTTTGAGCATCAATGGATAGGAGGGCCCAAGGAAATAAAATCCAGGCCTAAGCGGCTAAACCAAGCTGTCCCTAACCATGTGCTTGTGTCATGAAGGCCCAAGTGAAAAGCTTGAGACCGAGTGGTTAAAGTCGTGATCCAAAGCAAAAGAGTGTGCTTAAGAGCTCTGGACACCTCTAACTGGGGACTCTAGCAAAGCTGAGTCACAATCTGAAAAGGTTCACCCAGTCATGTGTCTGTGGCATTTATGTATCCGGTGGTAATATTGGAAAACAAAGTGCTTAGGGCCACGGCCAAGACTCATAAGTAGCTCTGTTCAAGAATCAACATACTTAACTAGGAGAATCAATAATACCATCCGAAATTCTAAGTTCCTAGAGAAGCCAATCATTCTGAACTTCAAAGGAAAAAGTGAGATGCCAAAACTGTTCAGAAGCAAAAAGCTACAAGTCCCGCTCATCTAATTAGAATTAATATTCATTGATATTTTGGAATTTATAGTATATTCTCTTCTTTTTATCCTATTTGATTTTCAGTTGCTTGGGGACAAGCAACAATTTAAGTTTGGTGTTGTGATGAGCGGATAATTTATACGCTTTTTAGCATTGTTTTTAGGTAGTTTTTAGTAAGTTCAAGCTACTTTTAGCGATTTTTTCATTAGTTTTTATGTTAAATTCACATTTCTGGACTTTACTATGAGTTTGTGTGTTTTTTTGTGATTTCAGGTAATTTCTGGCTGAAATTGAGGGACTTGAGCAAAACTCTGATAGGAGGCTGACAAAGGACTGCTGATGCTGTTGGAATCTGACCTCCCTGCACTCGAAATGGATTTTCTGGAGCTACAGAACTCCAAATGACGCGCTCTCAACGGCGTTGAAAAGTAGACATCCAGAGCTTTCCATCAATAAATAATAGTCCATACTTTATTCGGGAATTGACGACGTAAACTGGCGCTCAACGCCAGTTCCATGTTGCTGTCTGGAGTAAAACGCCAGAAACACGTCACGACCCGGAGTTGAACGCCCAAAACACGTTACAACTTGGCGTTCAACTCCAAAAGAAGCCACAGCTCGTGGATAGATCAAGCTCAGCCCAAACACACACCAAGTGGGCCCCGGAAGTGGATTTATGCATCAATTACTTACTCCTGTAAACCCTAGTAGCTAGTCTAGTTTAAATAGGATAGTTTACTATTGTATTAGACATCTTTGGTCTCAGTTTTATTTTATTCTTCATCTGAGGAGACTATTGATCATGTTTTGGGGGGGGGGGGGGGCTGGCCATTCGGCCATGCCTGAACCTTTCACTTATGTATTTTCAACGGTGGAGTTTCTACACACTATAGATTAAGGGTGTGGAGCTCTGCTGTACCTCAAGTTTCAATGCAATTACTACTATTTTCTATTCAATTCCGCTTGTTCTTATTCTAAGATATTCGTTGCACTTCAACTTGATGAATGTGATGATCCGTGACACTCATCATCATTCTCACCTATGAACGCGCGTGATTGACAACCACTTCCGTTCTACCTATGAACATCACGGAAAATTCGTTGGAAAGTTCGTCGTCTTAGGAAAATGGATAGAGAATTTACAGAGTAAAAATCCGTCGGTAACTGGTAAAAATTCATCGGTAATTTTTTGACAGAAAAAAATCTGTCGGTAAATAATTTTCAACGAAACTTTTACAGAGGAACAAAATCCGTTGGTAATTTCGTTGGTAACCAAAAATCTGTCTGTAATAAAGACTAAATCTGTCTGTAAATCTGTCTGTATTAATCCATTTTCTAGTTGTGATATATTCATATGTAAAATATAATATAATAAAATAAATCTATTTATGAGAAATTATTTTTTGTATTAACTTAAAAAAGAGATCAATATAATAGTTTAAAAAATAATGTAAAAATAATATTTTAAATAAAAAATATTTAATATTAAAATTTTAAATACAAAAATAAATTGTATAAATATTTAAGAGATAAATATGAAATACATGCCTAAAATAAATAAAACATATAAATAGAAATACTCTTGAAAAATAGAGAACTATTTTGGTCTGATTTATTTATTTTAGGCATGTATTTCATATTTATATCTTTAATATCTATACAATTTATTTTTGCATTTAAAAATTTTAATAATAACTATTTTTATTTAAAATATCATTTTTACGTTATCTTTTAAACTGTTATATTAGTCTCTTCTTTAAGATAATACAAAAAATAATTTATCATGAAAATAATTTATTTAATTATTAAGTAAATAATAAAGTACTAATAAATTAAAATTTAAAAGAATAAAAATACTATAAAAAAATACTTGTACGAAAGTTAGATTTTATCATTTTAAACTTGTGTTATAAATTTTAACCATTTATTCATCTTTTTTAAATAATTTACATATGATAAAAGATATGTTTAGTTGTTTAAAATACAAATTTTAATATTATATTTGTATGTTCCTAATTTTAATTATACTTTTAAGTACTCTGAATAGATTTATTTTGTTTTATTATATTATATTTTACATACTAGTATATGTTCCATTATGTAATTAAATAAAGATATATTTTTTTAATAAAAAAAATTTAATAACCAAACTAACCATTAATTATGTTGATAAGAAGTGATCCACGTCAGGAGGAATCGAGTGAGAGGACAGGAGATAGCGATAAAGTCAGCACTAGCTATATTGGGAAGAACAGTAAAGTTACGGACCACGAGAATTTAACGACGTAGTTAAGAGATGATGACGACAACGTTGGCGCTTCTCGTCACAACGGTGATGGCGATGCTTGGAAGGATGGAAGCTACACCATTAAGAAAGAATAGAGTGAAAAGGTACTTCAATTAACTGAAGTGGGATTTTGATATTTTAAGAAATTATCTCATTACCCATCTCAAATAATAAATTACAAAATAATCTAACTATGGTTAAAATGATGACCAATTAAAATTGGACACATCATAAAGTAAGGCGACTTGCTAAGGTGGTATGATAAAACCAGCCATTAATATTAAAAGAAAGTCAGCACTAGCGGTAGTCCGCCTGCACTAGCTAAGGAAGAAAGAGATATATGATATAAAATTATATTTTATTGATTGAAAATATGATTGAAAAGAAGAAGGGAGAAAAAGAAGAGCTGGAGAGCTTTCAAGGAAACTCTCAGAGCTTCTCTCTCTAACCTCTCTCTATGATTGTGCAAAAATGAAGGGTACCTCACAATGAGAACGAGGCCTTCTTTTATAATTGAAGTTTTTACTGTTTCTACATTACAGGTAAACATGACCTGGACTATAGCTACAGTACCGGTTTCAAACAGTTCCGGTAATTGTTTTGGCATTATTACAATATTTTCGATTTTATTCATCAGCTAGACAAACTTCGAAACAGTCTTCCTCAACTTGACTGTCTTTACCTTCTTCATCACTTTCTTCTTTAGATGAGGACTCTTCATCTTCTTGAATCAAGTCAAGGATCTGTTGAAGCTTCCCTTTGATTGATTGCTTCGATTGTGAGGCTGCAAGGGCTGCCTGAATTTGTGCCTTTTGATTGAGAAATGAGGCCGTCTCTGGATCTAAGATCTTCAGATTCTTGGGGTTGGTTTTGAACCATTCTCTGACCTTTTGTGCATAGGCCATTGATGAATCAAATTGAGACAACCATTTGACATAAGCATGCCTTTGTAAGATTGGGAATGCTTTAGGATGGTCTGGTTTTGTATATTGATATTGCCACGAGAATACCCAGGACAATGAGAAAATTGAGAAAAAATTTAACATTACAGGAACACTTATTTCCTGAATGTCAAATTTTGATTGAAATAGTTTATACCCTTCATCGGTAGGTGAGGGTAGGATTTCTAGGATTGGCCCAAAGAAGTCCCACCATTGGTAGAACCAGTTTGGAAAAGCATATTTTGAATTTCTTTTAAAATAAATTAACCATGAATGTCTGTACTGAGTATTTTGAAACCAAAATACTTTAGTCCAGGCTTCCATGTAGTTCCAATAATTAAAACCTATTGGGTCATAATTTTGAGAAAACTTTTGATTTTTGTTTAGATTGTTCCCAAATTACTTTGGGGTCATGACTTTGAGGATTTGGATTGTTGAATGGGTTATGAGTTCAGGATTGGTTTTGTCCTTGTAGTGTTTAATAGATACTGAGTTAGTATCTACTAAAATGAACTCATAAAATTGGCGAGTTTTATTGGGTGAGATTGGTTTGAAATGTAATTCGGTAGTAAAGATTTTTGGGATAACTTTGTTTGGCAATTCATCCCAAAATTCAGTCTCCATTTGGATAATGTTTGAATTTTTGAGTTGCCCTTGATGTGCTCAATTTCAAAATAAAAAACGCTTAAGATAGCTTGCCATCTAGCAAAATTTTGTTTTGATGCAAGATTTTTAACATCTTTTTGTAAGACTTCTTTGGCCGATTTGCAATCAACTCGGACCAAAAATTTTTGATTGAGTAAATCAAATTGAAATTTTGTGATGCACAAAACTATGGCTAAAATTTTTTTTTGATTGTGGAATAGATTTGTTGAGTACTATTCCAATGTTTTGATGTAAATGCAATGATACATTCTTTATCATGCAATTTCTGTTTTAAAATACCACCATATCCTAAATCAGATGCATCTGTTTCAACAATTTTGAATGCATGAGGAACAGGTAGGTAAAGACAAGGAAGATTGTGAACTTTGGTTTTAAGAAATCTGATGATTTCAGAATGTTTGTCAGTCCAGGGTGGAGGATTTTTCGTAAGCCGATCATGAAGAGGCTTAATAAGATTACTAAGATTTGGAATGAAATCCGAGACATAATTAAGACATCCTAGGAACCTCTGGAGCTGAGGTTTGTCAATGATATAATCTGGAAACTTTTCTGCAAACAAAATTAATCGTTCAATTGGGGTTATTGTTCCTTGGAAGATGATATGACCAAGAAAACGGATTTTTGTTTGAAAAAGGACAATTTTTTATTTGGAAACAGGAAGTCAATTTTTCTGGATGATGTACATAAAAGTTTTAACATGTTTGAAGTGTTCTTCTAAAGTTTGAGAAAAGATTAAGATATCATCTATGTAAATGATTGCAAAGTTTGAATATAGGTTGAAAATATCGTTAATATTTTTTTCAAATTCAGAAGGAGCATTTTTCAGACCAAAAGGCATTACATTCCATTCATATTGACCGAACGAAACTGTAAATGCAATTTTATATCTGTGAGATTCTTTGATTTGGATTTTCCAAAAACCAGATTTCATATCAAATTTTGGAAAGATATTTGCCGAGTTTAGCCTATTGAGCAAATCCTTTTTGTTTGGGATAGGATAACAAATCCATTGTAAAGCTTGATTTAAAGGTTTGTAATTGATGACAAGTCTAGGAGTTCCTCGTTCTATCTCAGCTTGCTTGTTGACATAAAAAGCTGAACAAGACCAAGGACTTTTACTTGGACAAATTAATCATTTGTCCAAAAGATCTTTAATCCCCTTTTGACAATACTACAAAAGCTGCTCATTCATTTGAATGGGGCGAGCTTTTGTAGGGATTTGTGATTCTTTAAAATCTTTTTCGTAAGGAAGATCAACAATGTGTTCTTTCCTTTTCCAGAAGGCATGAGGCAAATCTGAACAGATAGACTTTTCAATTTGGTTTAAAAAACTTTTGATTTTATCTTGAACCCATGGTTGGGAAAGTTGGGATTCAAGAGTTTTGAAAGAGATTTCTTCTTTCAAAAAATAAATCTGTTTGGTTTTGGATTCAATTTGGTTTAAAGCTTTCTGGGTTGGTGAGTCTAGAAATTCAAAGAAAGTTTCCTGTCCACCCACATAAGAGGTAATTCCAGGAAAATCTGCTAGGCATGGAAACAAAAGGATTATAAAAGGTGTCCCCAAGACTACATCATTTTTTATATCTTTTTCTATGATGAAATTAGTTGGAATTCTAAGATTACCCTTTTCAACAAAAGCATTGGATAATTTGAAATTGATTTTTAGTCTTTTACCCGTTATCGAGCTAAGACGTTCAGTAGTTTTTTCAAAATACTTTGTAGGGATCAGCCCTTCTTTAATACAATTTCAATATGCACCTGTGTCAAAGAGTGCGATGGTTTCAAGAACAAAATCTTTAACGACAATTCGGATATTAACACGGCATTTTATAAAAGAGAATATATTTATTAATCTCAAGATTTCTTTTTTATTATTGTCGTTAGAACTTTCATTTTCCTGTTTTTCAGAAAACTCAGGTTGTTTTTCAAGAGAGTCAAGTTCTACATTATCAGAATCTTCACCTTGCATTAATTGCAAGAGAATGAGTTGATGATCTTCTTGATTTCTTTTGATTTCTTGGATTTCCTTCTTAAGGTTGTTAACCTCAGTCTGGAGATCCTGAATGGTTATAAGACGAATAACTTGTTTTTCTAATTTTTTGAAAATGTGTTGGACATCATATTTATTGCTAAGGATAAGATTTTGGACTTCTTTTCCTTTTGTAAAGATTTTTTTTAATTTAGAAAGAAAATCTTTCTTTTGTTCCAGATCACCAATAGCCTCTATTGCTTCATATAAGAGATCTTGATCTTTGGATAAAACATTAATTTCCTTGACATTAGAATCTGAATATGATCCAATATCATCAACTTGGGTATTATTGATATCATCCGAAGATTCCGGTCCAGAATCATCATCTGAACTTTCAATTAAAAGATTGTTAATTTGTTCCTCAATTTGAGGATCAAGGTTCAGATTATTAATCTTTTCTTTTAACCGACAGTATTTACTAACATGTCCTGGTTTTTTTCATGTATAGCAAATAATGGGATTTTTCTGGGAATATTTTTGGAAATTCTTTTTACTTGGATTTTTGGAAACTTTTTCTAGATCTTCTGAAGTTTTTTTCAGGATTAGGTTTAAAAACTTTTCGATTAGGTGGTCTTTTAGATTTTCGTGGATGACAACCAGGAAGACCAAATTGTTCACAGAAAGTTTCCAAATCGATACGATTTTGTGTTTTCTCACGAGCAAGTTGCCGTTGGATTTTATAATTTTGACAAATCTTTAGATCAACTTTTTGGTCTGCATCATACATTCCCTATGAAGTACACATGACAAAATAGAATATTACAAAACAAAATTATAGTAAGATTATTTAAAAACAACGTAAGGATGACATCTTTTTGTTAATCATAAGCTAAAAGAAAAAAAAGTATGCACCTAATAATAAGCAATTAAAATAAACAAAAATTTTTAAAAAATATAAAAAAATGAAATGTATAAATAAACTAATAAAAAAATAAACTAATAAAATTAATTCATATATTTCGTTATCATATTTATTATGTTAAGATATCTTTTTAAAAAATAATAAGATCTTTTAAGAAATGTAAAATATAGCTTTTAAAAGAATTTTTTTAGTAGTTATATTTTCATTATTAAAAAACACACTAAAAAATAAAATAAATTTTTTTATTAAAAAAAATCTATTTTTTAACAACTTAATAACACTCAATAATTTAATTGTAATAACCAAATACATATTAACTATATACATTTATATATGTAAATGTAATTTTATTTAGAGAAATGTTAGGCATCCAAACATTTTTTAAATTAAGTTTTCAACCAAATTTTTACGTACTTCTTCTTTTTCGTATACAGGCTAGAACTTTTTCTTTCTCTTCTTTCGTTATCTTCGTTGTCATTATCTTCTTCTTTTGTGCGTTTCTTTTTTCAACATTGTTGTCGTGGTCGCTGTTGCCACCGTTGCCATCGTTGTCGTTGCCACTACCGCTGTCTTCTTGGAGGATTACATATCCAAACATTGACTCACCCAACTAATAAATACAATTATAGTAAAAATTTGTGTATTATGTGCAAAAATTTGTATGTTATATGCAAATATTTATGTGTTATATGCAAGAATTTGTATACTGTATCAATGAAATACGTATAATACATAAATTTTTGGAAGACTACTACCTAGAACATTGACTCACCCAACTAACAAAATATATTGTGTGCTATGTGCAAAAATTTGTGTTGTGTGCAAGTTTGTATATTGTACCAATGAAGTACATACAACACATAAATTTTGGTGTATAACACAAAAATCTTGATGTATAACATAAAAATTTTGATGTAACAGAGAAATTTTTGGAGGACTACATATCTAGAATATTTGACTCAACCAACTAACAAAATATTTGCAACAAAAATTTGTGTGCTATGTGCAAAAATTTATATATTGTACCAAGAAAATATAAACATATAAATTTTAGTGGATAGTATAAAAATCTTAGTGGATAGCATAGAAATTCGGACGTCTACACTCCTAAAACATTGACTCATTCAACTAACAAAATATATTCGTAACAAAAATTTATGTGATATATCGATAAGTTTGTGTTATGTGCAAAATATTATGCTATATTTCGAAAATTTGTGTTATATCAATAAATTTTGTGTGTTTTTCAATAAAAATTTGCATACTGCAAAAAACGCAAAAAAAAAATAGTGATATATGCATGCATTTTTTTTATTAGGCTTTACACCAACTGTGTTAGACTTTATTAACAAAACACTTGTATATGTAGTATGAGTCTTTTATTTATTAGTAATTCGTTGAGTAAAGCTTCAAGAAACATTAAAATTGATTTAAATCAGATTTTAATTATAATTGTGAAAGTGTGTCGAATTACTTCACAATTCACATTATTTTACCTCAGAAAAGAAAAAATAAAAAAAAATTGCTTCACGTTATAGTTTTGGTTGCTTCTTTATGTCGTAACATTGAAATCATTGCTCACGTGAAAAAGATGAACATTACTTATGGGTTGCGAGTCATCAAAGTTACTCATTAATATAAAATATTTGTTAGAATATAAATACATATTAAAAATAAATTAAATTATATATATATTTATATACAAATATATTGGTAACTGATTTTAGTAATTGATTTTGATACGAATAACATTTTTATTAATTATAAAATAGCCAATTCTATTCCGTGATAAGGTCCAAAAATTTTTTTTTCAGGAAAAAGCGGCAACCAACAAGGCAACAACGACGTATTTCCATTTTCTCTTTTTTTTTAATAAACAGTTTACTTATCTTGTCCTTACCATTATTAATTAATCACATACCCCAGCTGATGTTTCACATTTGAAAATTCTTTTTAGTTTCGGTCTTATTAATTAACTAACCTTATGAATTTATTAACTAATTGCGGCTCCTAGGTATAGTTAAATTAGGCTGCACAGAACGCTAAAATAACAACGCAGAAACACAATTATATTTGACAAATAAAACATACAAAAACTTATCTAAAAATACTAAATTAATATATTTTAAGACAATACCATTAAAAGCCACAACTACTATTTATTTTTTCATTCACTATTTTTATTAAATTTTTATAATTATATTCTTTATTATTATATTTTTTTTCTTAAATTTTTTTGTATAAAAAGTTAAACTAGACTTTCATAAAGACGCTAAATTTTATATCTTTTATCTTCATATCTCAATGTCCTGATCTCGAAACCAATAGCAGCCTTAGATACGATGAGAGTTTCCAATTAGAAATCACAAGGTGGAAATACTTCAACAAAAGCTCCAAGGTGAAAAATAGCAAGTGGCGACAACTTAAAACTTCTGAAAAATGAGATTTAACACAGCTTTTCTTCTATATTACATTGATTTCAGACTTGGGCTAATGATAGTATATTCTATCAAAATTTGTGAAGAAATAACAATCAAAGCGCTGGCTATATCCACGCTTTTGTCAAGGGGTAGATAAAAGTATTTACAGGGACTGGCTCCAAATCCACCCCCCCCCCCTTTTTGCCTGGCAACAGTTGTGGTCATATTTGCCCTTGATTTCAAGGGAGAATAGGCATGCGAGTGTGATGGGGTGGATCATCATCTCCGTAGGTAATCTCTCATGAAGAAAGAATGTCTTAGAGCTTCCCTGGCTGTAAGCCTTTCTGAGGGATCATATCTAAGCAATCCCTGCAAGAGGTGTATAAGATCACCAGCGGAGTGATCAACATGCTGCATGATAAGGTTCTGCAATTATTTGAAGAGAATAATAGTCAGATCATACCCATTAAAATCATCCACGTTCCTTCATCAAGTTCTGAAAGCTAAGTATAATAACTATACAGACCTGTAGCCTAGGAAGCTTCATTACGGCTTTAATACTATCCCTCGAGGTTGCACCTTCTGGCCAGTCTAATCTACCCCTTCTAATGTACTTTTCAGCATGTCGGCTAAGCATATGCCAAGAAAATATTCAGTCATATGTTGCTAAAGATCAATAAATGACAGCATAGTCAAGCGGCTAATGACTTACTCTACTCTCTTCAGCATGTGCTGAGGTAGTGGTCCAAGCACCCTCTCCATCATGGCAAGGTGCTCTAAATTCTCATGGGTCTGAAACAAAGCTTCACCCTGCAATAGAAGCTCACACCTTAAGATCATGCAATAATGCTTCATAAATGTGCTTTGAAGCAAAGTTTTCAAAGGGCTAGACATACAGTGCATAACTCAACCAATATACACCCCACACTCCAAATATCACACGGGTAACTCCAGCCCAGTCCTACAAATCATACAAAAATCAAGTATAACAATGTTATCATAACCATGTGATTTATCAACCAGAAAAAACAATTTCCTATGCAAGGCAGACATTTTTTCTACAGAAGTTGATTTGTACATACCAAGGATAACTTCAGGTGCCCTATAGTGTCGAGTTGATACAATGTAATTCTGATCTTCTCGCTCATAAGTCGTGCTGCCAAAATCAATAACCTTTATAGCACTTGACTTGGGCACTCTCTTGAAATAAGAACTTGGTGATCTTGATGAACTCTGTTCAAATACAACAGATGTCAGTGACTGAATGACTGAATCTACTGTTATCAACAAAAATGGAATCTCCAGGCTTGAATAAGATTTTCAATCATATATTTGGAACAGAAATTTTTATTTTAAATGATTAAGTATGTAGACAAGTTTGGAAGTCAGTTTACTTTTATCTTTATAGATACTAAACATATGTCTGAAATAGAGCAGAAACAAGAAGTACCTTGTAATCAGGAACTTTGACATACTCGGGAGAAACTAGAAGTATGTTTTCAGGCTTCAGGTCAGTATGGATCATTCGCAAATCATGCATGACTGCAAGTTTTTAGAGGAAGCAACACAAATAGTAAGTTCACCCATAGCAACAAAAATAATAGTCTGATGACACATCTACAACAACCTTCTATGGATCAATGCAAATTAGTTTGTATAATCAGCAGCTAATGATTATTTATGAAGCGAGATTATTTGTATGCTTAAATAGGGAAGAAGTATATAAATAGCTTAAAAGGAAACTACACACATGCTACACATTCCAACAGTTGTCTGCCAATCTCACGGACAAGATCAATGGGAAATGAGCGATAATTGTTTTTCCGAAGAAAATCGTATAAGCTTGGTCCAAGTTTCTCAAAGACCTGTTAAAACCATTTAAATTCACCGACATCTTAACCCCCATGTTATGTGTATTGGGGAAAACAATCCATCACAAATCAATCAAATACTTACAATACAGATATGATTACGATAGTCAAACCAGTTCCGTATTTGCACACAACTGCAAGGAATAAGCCCATTTAACATATGCAAAGGAATTAAATATTTCCATGGTACAAACATAGGTGGATAACAAAATAATGCCAAAAGTACTTACCGATTGCCACCTTTATCGTGTTTACCAAGCTGCTGCAGCACCTCAATTTCAATCATGGCTGCTTCCCGATACTTCTTTACCCCACGAACAATTTTAATGGCAACCATTTCCTTCCTTTCTCTGTCCCAGCATTCTAAGACCTGTCCAAATGTTCCTTCACCCATTTTGCTATGAATCTTGTCTACAACCACAACAAAGAAGAGTGTGAGCTATGAAGCATTCATAGTTCTCAAACAACAACAACAAACATCCGGGGACCCAACTTAAACTCCTATACCCCAAACAGGTTTACATAGTATTAACTACACAAATTGAAGTCCAGATCAGATAGTTAATGGACTGAGGATGCATGGACACCTAAATGCCAAGTTTTCCAGCAAACAATGACACATCCAAGAAACAAAATAAAGCATGATGAGACCATGACATATATGAATATAAATTTCTTAATGATGGTAAAGTGTAATTACAGCGAGAAGTTAAATTTTCTCCAAGCTCAAAAATGTAATGGCCATCTTTGTCATCATCTCGCTGAGGGGGAGAACCATTTCGAGCAACACCCTTAACAGAAAGAGAACTACTGGTATGTTCTGAGGGACCCCATGAAGGAGCATAGCTTGAAATAGTTCCAACCTCTTGTCCACAAAATAATCCTACCTGAGCCTACACATAGCCATCCATTCATGCACCACCAAGAGTTAAAACAAAAAAATCTCGCCCACCAACATGAACTAGACAACCCCTATATAAAATGCCCTTAAACCATCTCAGATTGTTTCAAATAAAACAGTATACACATCATCCGTGCGGTGAAATAAGCAAGCTTTCACCGATACACACATTAATCATCCAAAAATGTATAAAAAAATAATACCGATAACAATAAAATCAATAATGGAGCAACCCAGAATGCAACAATTTACATAAGATAGCTCATCAAGTTTATTTTCAGCACAAAAGACATTGTTTGCTAGGATCAACCACAAATATTAATATATTAAGCTTCGGCATAACGGGTAAGAGCACAAAAAGGCTAGTTTTCACCAAATGCCTTAACAAGTGTATTCCTGTAAAAACGAAAAAAAACCTCCATAGCCAAAAGCAAAATTAGATCCATCATAGCATGTTTCACATGTTTTCAGTAACAATACATATAGATAAACGAAGACCACAAATACCGTAATCTAAGATAAACCGATCAACAGATCAAATATAAAGTCAACTATCGTCGAAAACTGAATCAATTCATCTCCAAAACATCAATTAAACGACCAAAATCTACCAGATCTAACAAAAAACAACAGAACAATTGTTATACAAAATTTTATTGGGAAACGAGCAGAACAACGTTACCTGAACCCAACATACCTAATCTACAAAAATTTTCACCAGATCTACATCCAGAAAGGAAAAATCAAAGGAAAAGGATATCAGATCTGAAATTTCGGGATCAGATTTATTTACCTTCGGGGCCTCAGGGATATCCCAGCCTAATCTAGCTCTCTTTCTTGGGCGTCGATCCATGTGAGGTTGGGGGAATCCAAAGACGCGCTCCATCTCCATGATCTCTATGAACTGCGAAAACTTCAGAAGAGAAAATTGAGGTGAAAGATAAAGATGAAAGAAGAAAGACACGCTTTTTTGTTTTCGGTTTGCTTTCTCGCGAGGATAGCGTTTCTGAGGAACCCTAGTTTTGATGCAAGGCTAATAATGATGACCATGGAGGTTGTTGAGATGAAATCTAACCATACACGTGTCGCGTTGTTGTAGCATCTAGTTGAGTGGATCGTGCTGTCAACTATGGACTGTGGTTAAGATTTGGGCCACGACTTAACTGCGGTTTGGTTAGGTTTGGGGTAGCTGGAATGGAATAATTGAGATTGGAATGGAATCAATGGATATGCTGGTAAGGGACGGGATTAGGATGCTTTAATTTTTTTTTTTTTGACAGGAAAAGTGCGTATTTCATTCAAATGGGCCAAGGATATCTAGCCGAGCTAGATTTTGAACATTGTTTGGAGTTTCTTTCATTCACACTTGATTTAGATTGGTCCGTGTCAATTGGGCTAATTCATGAGTAACTCTATTTCCATGACAAAAAAAAAAAAAGAGTAACTCTATTTTTTATTCTTTTAACATGACTAAAAGAAATGTTCTTGAAATTTCCAAAGCTTTGACTTCTAGGCTTTCAACCTTCTCTTCTCGCTCATTCCCGACTAATGGCAACCTTCATTAGTCCGGTATTATAGTTTTTTTGAACCTACTTCAATTTCAACCCTCATCAAATCCAGATACCAATCCAATGAGTTCGATGATATTTCCTAGAGCTTGAACTAAAACAAGTGTCATCAATTCTACTTTATTTAAGATCATTCACTACATCCAAATTACTACTCTCCAAAATAATTTGTGTGAAACAACAATACTTGGCTAAACTTATCCAAGAGACGTTGTATAGGCCTTAGCCATTTGGGCCTTTAATGGAAAGAGAATCGTCTAGGTTGTTGAAGTTAAAATACGGCCTAATAGCGAATTCTGCCTTGTGCATGCAGCAACTTATTGGCCAGGGTAGACCCTTAAATGGAGCTCCGATCCGCGACGGATTAATCCTTGACCTATCGGGCTGGGGGATACTGTGGGCAACCAAAAAAAAAATACGGCCTAATAGTCTTTAGCTATTATGTCATCCCCTCCTTTACTCCGGTTGGTTGTTGCTGTGTCTGTATTAATTTTGATCAGGTTGGTTGGTCGAGTTCTCAGTTCTGCCTAATTTGAGTTATATGATCTTGTTGCAATTTTCTCTCTTCTTCAGTGGCATGCACTGCCCAGAATTTAGAACAGGTTTTCACTGCATTTTTTATTTCCTCCTCTATCGATCTCTCTCTACCTTCGAACACCAGAATGTTCCTTGCTCTCCAAAGTTATTGTAATAGGAAACAGAACCTCGATTTCTCCTTTTCTTCCAATTATTTCAACATGCAGATTATCCATTCTCTCATATCAGTTCCTTGGGATGTTTCTGTGTGCAGTGTGAAGGGAGTTACAAACCAAAATCTTTTGGCAAAGTTGCAGTCTCTTAGATGGTGGCTCTCGGTTTCGTCCTCCGTCCGACATCGAGTGCATATGGGTGAGTCGTTGATTCCTCTTCTGGTCAGACTTCTCTGTAACACCCCTACCACACAGAATTTTATGCTTAAGTCGTAAAATAGAGGTGGTGAGGTATCACAACCTCTAAAATAAAATATACACATAGTAATAGTTGAAAAAAATTTGTAATGAGAAGCCTTGAAGGAAAGCTTAAGCCAAAGAGTCACAAAAAGAAAAGCACATCGCTCACGTAAATGGAAACTTGGATAGGAAGAAATAGTAAAGATATATATACATAA
This sequence comes from Arachis stenosperma, assembly GCF_014773155.1. Lineage (NCBI taxonomy): Eukaryota > Viridiplantae > Streptophyta > Magnoliopsida > Fabales > Fabaceae > Arachis > Arachis stenosperma. The sequence continues at coordinate 82,994,980 of NC_080377.1, forward strand.
AGAGCGGATTATAAAAAAATACAGAATATTGGAGCGCAAAATTTAACTCCGCACAATTGAATCGGCAAGTTGATGAACAGAAAAATTGATGGTTTAAAATTTCACAATAAATTCTCATTGCAAGTATAGTTTCTAAACCAACAAATAATTCTCTCATACAAAAATTTGGTTGTCACAAGTAACAAACCCCAATAAAAATAACCGAAGTATTCAAACCTCGGGTCGTTCTCCCTAGGAATTGCAATAAGATGTTCTTGTTATTGGATATGAAGTATATTTTGGAGTTTTGTAGTAAGAGACAAGAAATATAAATGGCAAAGGAAATGAACTAACAATTGAGAAAGCTCTTGGCAAGGTATGAGAATTAGTTAACCTCTAACTATGAAGAAAAGTCAAGTGGATATCAACTTGAGACCACGAGTCCTAGTCTAATCATGATGAAAGACTAGCTTTAGTGATAATTCAAGTCAACTAGCAACTTCCAATTATCAATCAACAAGAGAGTTTGATAATTCAAGTGTCTCCAATTACTCAACATAGGCCAAGAGAAGAGAAACCTAACTCATAACTAGAAGAAGCATTTCATCAAACACATAAAAGACAATAAAGGCAAATATTATAAATTGCAAGAATTAAAAGAACTACAACTAATCAAGGCAAGAGATAAATAATAGAAAACTAAAGCAAGCATTAAAAGACATGAAAACAATAAATTGCATTAAAAAAAATGTAGATCTACAAAATAATTCATGAACTACAACTAACAATACAAGAGAATTACAAGAGGGGTAGAATGCTACAACTACAAGAGAACAATTAAAGATGAAAAAGGAAAATTAAAGCAAAAGAGAATAAGTAGAAGAAGTAGATCTAGATCTAAACTTAATCCTAATTCTAGAGAGAAGAGAGAGCTTCTCCATTTCTTCATGAATTCTCCATTTCTACATGCTTTTTCTTCATTCCCTCAATCTAATCTTTGCCTCCTAAACTTAAAATCACTTATCAAACATATCAAGGGATCTAATGGAATCAAAGTGAATTAAATTTAGCTATTTTAAGACCTAAAAAGCATGTTTTCACTCTTAAGCACAATTAAAGGAGAATTTACAAAACCATGCTATTTTAGTGAATAAATGTGAGAAAAATTGACAAAACCCTTTAAATTCAACACAAGATAAACCCTAAAAATGGGGTTTATCCCAAGTGCACCGGGTCGTCCAAGTAATACCTCAGGTGAGTGAGGTTCGAATACCACGAGGATTGTTGGATTAAGCAAGCAATGGCTACTTTGTAAATCTTAGTCAGGCGATTAGAAAAGATGGTTGTTTGTTTGAAAGCATAAACAAAATAATAAATAACGAAATACCAGATTGATATAAAGGAAACAATGATAATGATCTAGTTAAGGCTCCAGAGATGCTTATTCTTTTCGGACTAACTTTTCTTATTGTCTACTTCAATAACGAATGATTCATTCAATGGCAGCCGTAAGTGATTAACTCATGTTCTCTCATCAAGTTAATCTCTTCTAAACCGTAGTAGTCTACCATATTTGAGCAACTCATGTCCTCTCATCAAGTTAACTCATGGTTTCTCACTATAGTTGAAGATGAAGCCCTAAGCAATCCGCTCCCCTTTGTGATCATACTCAAAACGCCACAGACAAAGCTGGATCTTCCGGATCAGAGAATGCTGCTTTTTTGACTCTAGACTTAGTGCCACAAAGACCTCAGTAACCCACGGCCAACGGGATTTCATGTCACATATCCAAAGTCAGCCCAGGTACTCTCTTGGAATCTGCGATATATTCTCTGGCTGTAATTGAATGCTATCCAGGTCAAGACTCGCACGGAACCCATGTAGAATAGGGATGAATGTCACGTTTCACCCCCAATTCATAAGATTGAAGAACGAAAATGCATCAGAGAATAGAATCAGACATGTATTAAAATAGAGACAGTAATATTATTAATCCATGGGAATCAACAGAGCTCCTAACCCTAACTTAGGAGGTTTTTTTGCTCAAAGCTTATAGAAAATAATAGTGAAAAGGTACGAAAGGGCAAAGATCTCTAACAAGGGTTATCTTTGTTCTATTTATACTAATATGATAATGAAAAGAATACATAAATATGATAAACTAGTCTAGAGGTGCGAAAATCTACTCTTGGGCCCACTTTGGTTGAATGCTTGAGCTGAGTGAAAGAGCAAAACCCGTCGGTTTAGAATTTCTTATTGGTTAGAGGAAATAACTTCATTGGAAGTATAGTTCCAAACCGACAAGTAATGCTCAATCAAAGTTTAATTTCGGTTGTCACAAGTCCAACCCAATAAAAATAAACGAGAGTATTAGTCCCAGGTCGTCTCTCAAAGGAATTATAGTGAGGTATATGTGCTATTGGTTATGGTATCCAAGGGGTGGGTTGTTGATAAAAGGGCAAGAAAATAAATGACAAGAAAAGTAAAGCAAACAATTAAAGAAAACAATTAATAAAGAGAGACATTCATGGCAAGGATTGAGAATCAAGGCTTTCTATCCTAGTCACTAATCATATTACAATAATTATCAAGAGCTAATCCTATTTAGTCATCTCCAACATAGGAAGAAGGTATAATGTTATCTTCACTTGAGAGAAAGTCAAATAAGACTAGTTAATCTCAATCCAAAAGTCCTAATAAACTCAATAATCGAATTAGCAAGAGATTAGAGTCAATGGAAACAATATTAACTAACAACTCTAGATCACCAACCTAAGTTAGGTATCAATGACTCAAGATTGCCCAATTTCTCTTTCCAAACCAAGAATGCTCAAAAAGCTACTCTAACATCTAACCAAGCATTTTGTCAAACACTTGGAAGGCATGAAATGAAAGCATGGTAAATTGTAAGAAATATAAATTCTACAACTATCAATTGCAAGGAAACAATAACAACAACTCAATTAAACAATAAAGGAAAATAAAACATGAATTACATTAAATGAAAAAGGAAATTAACAAGAGTGCTCATAAACATAAAAGTGGCATAAAAGAAAAATTAACAAAAGAACTAAGAATAAAGATGTAAGAACAAGAAATTGTAAAGAAAACAAGATGAAAACAAGAAATTAAACCTAAATCTAAAAGAGAAATTAACCTAAGAACCCTAATTCTAGGGAGAAGAGGGATATTTTGTCTCTAGAAAACTAACCTACATGATCCTAAGCTAATCTAATTGTTTCTCCCTTTGTCCAATCTTGAATTCTGTATCAAATAACCTCATAAATGAGTTGGATTTGGGCCTGGGCAGCTCAGAAATCGCCCCCAGCGTATTCACTTTAATGAGGTCACGTGCTACTTGTGACACGCGCGCGTGGACAATGCGTGCGCGCCGCTGGCAGATTTCCTTCTCACGCGTACGCGTGGGTGACGCGTGCGCGTGGCCTTCAATTCTTTAAATGCTCATTTCTTTATGAATTCTCCACTTTGCATGCTTTTTTCTTCACTTCTTCCATCCAATACTTGCCTTATAAATCTAAAATCACTCAACAAACATATTAAGGCATCGAATGGAATTAAGGTGAATTAAATTTAGCTATTTTAAGGCCTAAAAAGCATGTTTTCACACTTAAGCACAAATTTAGGGCGAATTACAAAACCATGCTATTTCATTGAATAAATGTGAGATAAGTTGATAAAATCCCCTAAATTAAGCATAAGATAAACCACAAAATTGTGGTTTATCAAACCTCCCCACACTTAAACTAAGCATGTCCTCATGCTAAACTAAGAAAGAGACAAAGGGTATCAACATTTATTCAATGCAATCTACTTACATGCAATCTATCTAAATGAATGCAACTACTTGGTCAAAATAAATCAATTTTCAAGAAAGTATATATGAACATGAGGGCTAAAGGTGTTAACAACCAAGTCAAATCCATAATTGAATTGAGTTATTGAATAGAATTTTACAAACTTGCAAGAAAATAGATGATCATAGGTGAAAACATGTAATTGAGCGATCGAACCCTCACCAGATGTGTATCCACTCTAGTCACTCAACTGTATAGGGTTGATTCACTCAATTCTCCTCTAATCATGCTTTCTAAGATTTGTTTTTCATCTAACAATCCACAATTATTCCATGTATGCATACAAATAACATGAGGTCTTTCCACAAGGTTGTAATGGGGCTAGGGTCAAGGTAGGGTTGTATAAGGTTAAGTGAGCTTGAAATTTGAATCTTTGATTGACTTAAGCTCCCACCTAACCTATATAACAACCTAAACGATTCTAAAGTAAACCTAACTACTCATTCTTCACTTTTTCACACACTCATGCTTTCTCTTTTTTATCACAACCCATATACATTTATTATTATTGAACTTCACTTTGGGACATTTTGTCCCCTTTTTATTGCTTTTCTTTTTCTTTCTTTTTTTCTTTTTCTATATTTTTTTCTTTTTATTTTCCTTTTGTTTTTTTCTTTTTCTTTTTGATGAATTATATACAAAGATACCAATGCATATGGTTTAAACATAATTAATACATGAGTATATACCCAATTCCCAATATTTTCATCAAAACTACAAAATACACATTTACCCCAACCAATGTTCCCAATTCTCCCACAATTAAATGATAAACACTCTCGTTAGCTTAAGCTAATCAAAGATCCAAATTAAGGATATTTATTATTTTTCACTTTAAGGCTTGTGATGTGCTAAAATTAAGAACAAAAGGGGTTTAGCATAGGCTCAAAGTTGGCTAATAATGGAAGATAAAAAGGTAAGGCTATTTGGATAAGTGAGCTATTTAAAACGATGGTCTCCATCATATAAGTGCATTTATACACAAAATAATTGACTTAAAGAATCAAACAAATCAAAGATTGCAATCATAGGAAGAGAATAATACACACAAGAATGAAGATAGTGGTTATATGATGTAACCACACAATTAGGCTCAAAACTCACATGCTTATGTGTTCTTAGCTCAAAAATAATGTTCCATAATATATAATTCAAGCAAGTTCTAAAAAAAATTTCAATCAATTGGGGTGCCCTATAGATAAAATCCTTGGAAAACTTCATTATTTTGACTAAGCTTATTATATATATATGCAAAATAAGAAAATGCATCTAAAAATTCCTAAAAGACCTAAAAATGAAATACGAAAGTGTTGGGATTAGAAATTGTCACAAAAAAATGCTGATTGGTCGGATGACCTCCCTACACTTAAAAGTTTGTACCATCCTCGGTGTATTCAAAGATGAGCAAGGGGGTACAGCAACTTTCCGGATTGCCACCTTCAGCTGGTGGATCAACCGGTGCTGTATGTTCTTTTTCCCGCTAACGTTCTTGTTTATGATGACTCGTCCATGAAAAATAGAAAATAGCACCGTAAGATGAGAAAATGCAAAAGCAAGGAAGCGTAAATTGTTGGAATGGGGTAAATCACTATAATTGAGTAAGTGAATTAGTGTGACATTAATGAAACAAGTGTGTGAGTTCTAAGTTGCATGCGGTTTAGAACACTTAAACTAGCATAGAGAGCTATGTCACAATTACACAAAAGAAGCATGCACTTCACTCATTCTAGTGTGCTTGAGATACTTCGAAGAGAACTTGTAGATTAAGACAACCAAACAAGCAATAAAGAAGCATAAAAGCATTCAAGCAAAAATCCATCAATTGTGAATTGGATAATGAATGGGCATAGATTGATGTACAAGGTAACCTAGTGAACCAATTGAAATATAAAGCTCACACATCAAATAATGACACATATTGAAGTTTGTTTGCAACACCTAAGTGACATAGAGGTGGAATACATGGGTGCTATGCAACTTAGGAAAAAGAAGGTAGCAATTAAACTCAATCACATAGCAAGCATGGTCCACAAAGCTTTACAAAGCTCAAAAATATGTCACTAAGTAAGCTTTCGATCCAATTCCACAATTCCAAAATCTCAGTGCATGAAATAGGTGATGTGAATAAGGGTCGATTATAAACAAGCATCACCTAACAAAAAATGCATTGATAATACACAATTGCCTAACAATGGATCATGAATGCATGATGGCCAAAACATGCAATTCAAAAGAGTTAAGATGCTTGAAGGCAATGTCACATGTACTCGGTATTCAAAAAGGTTAAGAATCAAGAACTCAAAACCAAGTGACAAAATATAACCTCAATAAGGGACTCCAACAATGACGATTAACAACAATGATGTTAAAACAACATCTTATTCGTAATCAGCAGCATTAAACAGAAAACAATATTAATAATCGTCCACTTATAATGAAAAACAGAAAAATAAACATAAATTAAAGTAAATAAACAACTAACTAACTAACTAACTAAAAGAAATGGTGATAGATGATGATTGGTGGTTGGTGCGCGAAATTGTGAACTATACTTTTTCACAACTCTCATAATCCCTGGTAATGGCTCCAAAAACTTGGTGCGCTCAATACCATGGCATTACACAACTTCGCACAACTAACCAGCAAGTGCACTGGGTCGTCCAAGTAATAAACCTTACGTGAGTAAGGGTCGATCCCACGGAGATTGTTAGTATTGAAGCAAGCTATGGTCATCTTGTAAATCTTAGTCAGGCAAACTCAGATATATATGGTGATGAACGAAAATAACATAAAAGATAAAGATAGTGATACTTATGTAATTCATTGGTAGGAACTTCAGATAAGCGCATGAAGATGCCTTCCCTTCCGTCTCTCTGCTTTCCTACTGTCTTCACCCAACCCTTCTTACTCCTTTCCATGGCAAGCTCGTGTAGGGTCTCACTGTTGTCAGCAGCTACCTCCCATCCGCGCAGTGAAAGCTAATGCACACACTCTGTCACAGTGCTGCCAATCACCAGTTTGGTTCCCTCCCCTACCGGAATAGAATAACTCTTTTGCGTCTGTCACTAACGCCCAGTAGGTTACAGGTTTGAAGCACGTCACAGTCATTCAATCATTGAATCCTACTCAGAATACCACAGACAAGGTTAGACCTTCCGGATTCTCTTGAATGCTGCCATCAGTTCTTGCCTATACCACGAAGACTCTGATCTCACGGAATGGTTGGCTCGTTTGTCAGGCGAGCACTCGGTTGTCAGGCGATCAACCATGCATCGTGCAATCAGGAATCCAAGAGATATTCACTAAGCCTCAAATGCGTGTAGAACAAGAATGGTTGTCAGTCACCTTGTTCATGAGTGAGAATGGTGATGGGCGTCAATCATCACCTTCATCATGTTGAAGAACAAGTGATATCTTGGTAAAAGAACAAGCGGAATTTGAATGAAAGAACAATAGTAATTGCATTAATACTCGAGGTACAGCAGAGCTCCACACCTTAATCTATGGTGTGTAGAAACTCCACCGTTGAAAATACATAAGCATAAGGTCTAGGCATGGCCGAATGGCCAGCCTCCCAATGATCTAAGAACTAAAATGTCCAAAGATGATCTAGAGATCTAAAAGTGATCAAAAGATTTTTATACAATAGTAAAAGGTCCTACTTATAAGAAACTAGTAGCCTAGGGTGTACAGAAATGAGTAAATGACATAAAAATCCTCTTCCGGGCCCACTTGGTGTGTGCTTGGGCTGAGCAATGAAGCAATTTCGTGTAGAGACTCCCCTTGGAGTTAAACGCCAGCTTTAGTGCCAGTTTGGGCGTTTAACTCCCAATTAGGTGCCAGTTCCGGCGTTTAACGCTGGAATTTCTTGAGGTGACTTTGAACGCCGGTTTGGGCCATCAAATCTTGGGCAAAGTATGGACTATTATATATGCTGGAAAGCCCAGGATGTCTACTTTCCAACGCCGTTGAGAGCGCGCCAATTGGGCTTCTGTAGCTCCAGAAAATCCACTTCGAGTGCAGGGAGGTCAGAATCCAACAGCATCTGCAGTCCTTTTGAGTCTCTGGATCAGATTTTTGCTCAGATCCCTCAATTTCAGCCAGAAAATACCTGAAATCACAGAAAAACACACAAACTCATAGTAAAGTCCAGAAAAGTGATTTTTAATTAAAAACTAATAAAAATATACTAAAAACTAACTATATCATATCAAAAACATACTAAAAACAATGCCAAAAAGTATACAAATTATCCGCTCATCACAACACCAAACTTAAATTGTTGCTTGTCCCCAAGCAACTGAAAATCAAATAAGATAAAAAAGAAGAGAATATGCAATGAATTCCAAAAACATCTGTGAAGATCAGTATTAATCAGATGAGCGGGGCTTTTAACTTTTTGCCTCCGAACAGTTTTGGCATCTCACTCTATCCTTTGAAATCCAGAATGGTTGGCTTCTTTAGGAACTTAGAATCCAGATAGTGTTAATGATTCTCTTAGTAAAGTATGATGATTCTTGAACATAGCTATTTATTGAGTCTTGGCTGTGGCCCAAAGCACTCTGTCTTCCAGTATTACCACCGGATACATACATGCCACAGACACATAATTGGGTGAACCTTTTCAGATTGTGACTCAGCTTTGCTAAAGTCCCCAATTAGAGGTGTCCAGGGTTCTTAAGCACACTTTTATTGCCTTGGATCACAACTCTTATTCCTTTCTCTCTTTTTTTTTTCGTTTTTTTTTGAAATGCTTTTTCTTGCTTCAAGAATCATTTTATTGATTTTTCAGATCCTCAGTAACATGTCTCCTTTTTCATCATTCTTTCAAGAGCCAACATTCATGAACCACAAATTCAAAAGACATATGCACTGTTTAAGCATACATTCAGAGAACAAAAATATTGCCACCACATCAAAATAATTAAACTATTATAAAATTCAAAATTCATGCAATTCTTTCTTTTATCAATTAGGCACGTTTTTATTGAAGAAAGGTGATGGATTCATAGGACATTCATAACTTTAAGGCATAGACACTAAGACACTAAGACACTAATGATCATAAGACACAAACATGGATAAACATAAGCATTAAAATTCGAAAAACAGAAGAACAATAACAAGGAAATCAAAGAACGGGTCCACCTTAGTGATGGCGGCTCTTTCTTGCTCTTGAAGATCCTATGGAGTGCTTGAGCTCCTCAATGTCTCTTCCTTGTCTTTGTTGCTCCTCCCTCATGATTCTTTGGTCTTCTTTAATTTCATGGAGGAGAATGGAGTGTTCTTGATGCTCCACCCTTAGTTGTCCCATGTTGGAACTCAACTCTCCTAGGGAGGTGTTTAATTGCTCCCAATAATTTTGTGGAGGAAAGTGCATCCCTTGAGGCATCTCAGGGATCTCTTGATGAGAGGGGTCTCTTGTGTACTCCATCCTTTTCTTGGTGATGGGCTTGTCCTCATCAATGGGGGTATCTCCCTCTATGTCAACTCCAACTGAATAACAGAGGTGACAGATGAGATGAGGAAAGGCTAACCTTGCCAAAGTGGAGGTCTTGTCCGCCACCTTATAGAGTTCTTGGGCTATAACCTCATGAACCTCTATTTCTTCTCCAATCATGATGCTATGGATCATGATGGCCCGGTCTATGGTAACTTCGGACCGGTTGCTAGTGGGAATGATTGAGCATTGTATGAACTCTAACCATCCTCTAGCCACGGGCTTGAGGTCATGCCTTCTCAATTGAACCGGCTTTCCTCTTGAATCTTGCTTCCATTGTGTGCCCTCTTCACATATGGTTGTGAGGACTTGGTCCAACCTTTGATCAAAGTTGACCCTTCTAGTGTAAGGATGCTCATCTCCTTGCATCATAGGCAAGTTGAACGCCACCCTCACACTCTCCGGACTAAAATCCAAGTATTTCCCCCGAACCATAGTGAGATAATTCTTTGGATTCGGGTTCACACTTTGGTCATGGCTCTTGGTGATCCATGCATTGGCATAGAACTCTTGAACCATCAAGATTCCGACTTGTTGAATGGGGTTGGTGAGTACTTCCCAACCTCTTCTTCGGATCTCATGGCGGATCTCCGGATATTCACCCTTTTTGAGTGAAAAGGGGACCTCGGGGATCACCTTCTTCAAGGCCACAACTTCATAGAAGTGGTCTTGATGCACCCTTGAGAGGAATCTATCCATCTCCCATGACTCGGAGGTGGAAGCTTTTGCCTTCCCTTTCCTCTTTTTAGAGGTTTCTCCGGCCTTGGATGCCATAAATGGTTATGAAAAAGCAACGCTTTTACCACACCAAACTTAAAATGTTTGCTCGTCCTCGAGCAAAAGAAGAAAGAAGAGAGTAGAAGAAGAAGAAATGAGGAAGAGGGAGATGGTAGTGTGTTCGGCTAAGAAGGGTAAGAAAGGGTGTTTAGGTTGTGTGAAAATGAAGAGTTGAAGAAGGGTATTTATAGGAGAGAGGGGGGGTAATGGTTCGGCCATGGAGGGTGGGTTTGGGAGGGAAAGTGGTTTGAATTTGAAGGGTGAGGTTGGTGGGGATTTATGAAGGATGGATGTGAGTGGTGAAGAGAAAGATGGGATTTGATAGGTGAAGGGTTTTTGGGGAAGAGGTATTGAGGTGATTGGTGAATGGGGGAAGAAGAGAGAGAGTGATGGTAGGGTCCTATGGGGTCCACAGATCCTGTGGTGTCAAGGAAAAGTCATCCCTGCACCAAATGTTGCTCAAAATCACGTTTTGAGCCATTTCTGGCGTTAAACGCCGGGCTGGTGCCCATTCCTGGCGTTTAACGCCAGGTTGTTGCCCTTTACTGGCGTTTAACGCCAGTCTGGTGCCCCTTTCTGGCGTTAAACGCCCAGAATGGTGCCAGACTGGGCGTTAAACGCCCAACAGCTAGCATTACTGGCGTTTGAACGCCAGTTTCTTCTCCTCCAGGGTGTGCTGTTTTTCTTCCTGTTTTTCATTCTGTTTTTGCTTTTTTCATTGTTTTTGTGACTTCTTATGATCATCAACCTACAAAAAAGATAAAATAACAAAAGGAAATAGTTAACTATAAAACATTGGGTTGCCTCCCAACAAGCGCTTCTTTAATGTCATTAGCTTGACAGAGGACTCTCATGGAGCCTCAGAGATACTCAGAACCGTGTGGGAACCTCCCAACACCAAACTTAGAGTTTGAATGTGGGGGTTCAACACCAAACTTAGAGTTTGGTTGTGGCCTCCCAACACCAAACTTAGAGTTTGACTGTGGGGGCTCTGCTTGGCTCTGTTTTGAGAGAAGCTCTTCATGCTTCCTCTCCATGATGATAGAGGGATGTCCTTGGGCCTTAAACACCAAGGATTTTCCATTCACTTGAATGATCAACTCTCCTCTATCAACATCAATCACAGCCTTTGCTGTGGCTAGGAAGGGTCTGCCAAGGATGATGGATTCATCCATGCACTTTCCAGTCTCTAGGACTATGAAATCAGTAGGAATGTACTGGTCTTCAACTTTAACCAGAACACCCTCTACAAGTCCATGGGCTTGTTTTCTTGAGTTGTCTGCCATCTCTAATGAGATTCTTGCAGCTTGCACCTCTAAGATCCCTAATTTCTCCATTACAGAGAGGGGCATGAGGTTCACACTTGACCCTAAGTCACACAAGGCCTTCTTGAAGGTCATGGTGCCTATGGTACAAGGTATAGAAAACTTCCCAGGATCCTGCCTCTTTTGAGGCAGTTTCTGCCTAGACAAGTCATCCAGTTCTTTGGTGAGCAAGGCAGGTTCATCCTCCCAAGTCTCATTTCCAAATAACTTGTCATTCAGTTTCATGATTGCTCCAAGGTATTTAGCAACTTGCTCTTCAGTGACATACTCATCCTCTTCAGAGGAAGAGTACTCATCAGAGCTCATGAATGGCAGAAGTAAGTCCAATGGAATCTCTATGGTCTCATTTTGAGCCTCAGATTCCCATTGTTCCTCATTGAGGAACTCAGAGGAGATTGGTACACGCCCACTGAGGTCTTCCTCAGTGGCGTCCTCCTCCTCTTTTTCCTCTCCATATTCGGCCATGTCTATGGCTTTGCACTCTCCTTTTGGATTTTCTTCTGTATTACTTGGGAGAGTACTAGGAGGGAGTTCAGTAACTTTCTTGCTCAGCTGACCCACTTGTCCTTCCAAATTTCTGATGGAGGACCTTGTTTCATTCATGAAACTTTGAGTGGTCTTTATTAGATCAGAGACCATTGTTGCTAAGTCAGAAGTATTCTGCTTAGAACTCTCTGTCTGTTGCTGAGAAGATGATGGAAAAGGCTTGCCATTGCTAAACCTATTTCTTCCACCATTATTGTTGTTGAAACCTTGTTGGGGTCTCTCTTGATTCTTCCATGAGAAATTGGGGTGATTTCTCCATGAAGAATTGTAGGTGTTTCCATAGGGTTCTCCTAGGTAATTCACCTCTTCCATGGAAGGGTTCTCAGGATCATAAGCTTCTTCCTCAGATGAAGCCTCCTTAGTACTGTTTGGTGCATTTTGCATTCCAGACAGACTTTGAGAAATTAAATTGACTTGTTGAGTCAATATTTTATTCTGAGCCAATATGGCATTCAGAGTGTCAATCTCAAGAACTCCTTTCTTCTGATTAGTCCCATTGTTCACAGGATTCCTTTCAGAAGTGTACATGAATTGGTTATTTGCAACCATTTCAATCAATTCTTGAGCTTCTGCAGGCGTCTTCTTCAGATGAAGAGATCCTCCAGCAGAGCTATCCAAAGACATCTTGGATAGTTCAGAGAGACCATCATAGAAAATACCTATGATGCTCCATTCAGAAAGCATGTCTGAAGGACATCTTCTGATTAATTGTTTGTATCTTTCCCAAGCTTCATAGAGGGATTCTCCATCCTTCTGTCTGAAGGTTTGGACTTCCACTCTAAGCTTACTCCATCTTTGTGGTGGAAAGAACTTTGCCAAGAAGGCATTGACTAGCTTTTCCCAAGAGTCCAGGCTTTCTTTAGGTTGAGAATCCAACCATATTCTAGCTCTGTCTCTTACAGCAAAAGGGAATAGCATCAGTCTATAGACCTCAGAGTTAACCCCATTAGTCTTGACTGTGTCACAGATTTGCAAGAATTCAGCTAAAAACTGATGAGGATCTTCCATTGGAAGTCCATGGAACTTGCAATTCTGTTGCATTAGAGAAACTAATTGAGGCTTAAGCTCAAAGTTGTTTGCTCCAATGGCAGGGATAGAGATGCTTCTCCCATAGAAGTCGGGAGTAGGTGCAGTAAAGTCACCCAGCACCTTCCTTGCATTGTTGGCATTGTTGTTGTTTTCGGCTGCCATGGGTTCTTCTTCTTTGAAGAATTCGGTCAGGTCCTCTAAAGAGAGTTGTGCTTTGGCTTCTCTTAGCTTTCTCTTCAAGGTCCTTTCGGGTTCAGGATCAGCTTCAACAAGAATGCCTTTGTCTCTGCTCCTGCTCATATGAAAGAGAAGAGAAAAAGAAAATGTGGAATCCTCTATGTCACAGTATAGAGATTCCTTGAAATGTCAGAGGAAAAGAGAAATAGAAAGAAGAAGGAGAAGAAGAATTCAAACTTTAATTAGATAAGGTTCGAATCGTGCATTTAGAAGGAGTGGTACTCCATAAATAGAAGGATGTGAGAAGGAGGGAAGAGGATTTTCGAAAATTCAATCAAAAGATTTTGAAAACATTTTGAAAATTTGATTGATAATTTTCGAAAATTGAAAGTGGAAGAGAAATCAAGTGATTTTTGAAAAAGATTTTGAAATTAGAAACTAAAAAGAATTTGATTGAAAACTAATTTGAAAAAGATATGATAAAAAAATTATGATTGAAAGGTTATGGTCTTAAAAAGATGTGATTGAGAAGATATGATTTGAAAACCATTTTAAAAGATATGATTTGAAAATAATTTTAAAAGATTTGATTTTGAAAATTAGTGACTTGCCTAACAAGAAAAGATATGATTCAAACATTAAACCTTTCTCAACAGAAAAGGTAACAAATTTGAGATGTTCAATCAAATCATTAATTGTTAGGAAGTATCTTTGAAAAAGGAAGGAAATTGATTTTGAAACCATTTGATTGAAAAGATATGATTTGAAAAAGATTTGATTTTGAAAAACTTTGAAAACTTGAAAAAAAATTGATTTGAAAACAAAATCTTCCTCCTAGCACCATCCTGGCGTTAAACGCCCAGAATGGTATACATTCTGGCGTTTAACGCCCAAAATGCTACCTTTTTGGGCGTTAAACGCCCAACCAGGTACCCTGGCTGGCGTTTAAATGCCAGTCTGCCTTCTTCACTGGGCATTTTTGAATGCTCAGCTTTTTCTGTATAATTCCTCTGCAGTGTGTTCTGAATCTTCAATCCCTTGTATCATTGACTTGAAAAGACACAAATTAAAATATTTTTGGATTTTTAATAATCAAAATGCAACAAGAATCAAATAACAATGCATGCAAGACACCAAACTTAGCAGTTTATGTACTACTGACACTATATGAGACACAGAAACACTCAAGCCAAAAGAATTCAAAGATCAAAACAAAGAACTATATGCATGAATTCGAAAAATATAACAAAAACATGCATTTGACACCAAACTTAAGATGAGACTCTAGACTCAAACAAGAAACATCAAATATTTTTGGGTTTTTATGATTTTGCAATTTTTTTGTGTTTTTCGAAAATTAAATGGGAAAAGGTATCAAAATCCTTAATGAGAATTCTAGGAATCAGTGCAATGCTAGTCTAAGACTCCGGTCCAGGAATTAGACATGGCTTCACAGCCAGCCAAGCTTCCAAAGAAAGCTTCGGTCCAAAACACTAGACATGACCAAAGGTCAGCCAAGCCTTAGCAAATCACTGCTCCAAAAGCAAGATTGATACAAAATCAACAAGCTCTTGTGGTGATAAGTTGAAACCTCGGTCCAATCAGATTAGACATGGCTTCTCAGCCAGCCAGATTTCAACAAATCATCATGAAACTCTAGAATTCATCTTCAAGAATTTCGAAAAAAATACCTAATCTAAGCAACAAGATGAACCGTCAGTTGTCCAGCCTGAACAATCCCGGGCAATAACACCAAAAAATTGATGTTGTTGCCGGATCTTGGCACTGATGTTACCAAAGGCTTGCTCAAAACTAGAACAATCCCCGGCAACGGCGCCAAAAACTTGGTGCGCGAAATTGTGAACTATACTTTTTCACAACTCTCATAATCCCTGGTAATGGCTCCAAAAACTTGGTGCGCTCAATACCATGGCATTACACAACTTCGCACAACTAACCAGCAAGTGCACTGGGTCGTCCAAGTAATAAACCTTACGTGAGTAAGGGTCGATCCCACGGAGATTGTTAGTATTGAAGCAAGCTATGGTCATCTTGTAAATCTTAGTCAGGCAAACTCAGATATATATGGTGATGAACGAAAATAACATAAAAGATAAAGATAGTGATACTTATGTAATTCATTGGTAGGAACTTCAGATAAGCGCATGAAGATGCCTTCCCTTCCGTCTCTCTGCTTTCCTACTGTCTTCACCCAACCCTTCTTACTCCTTTCCATGGCAAGCTCGTGTAGGGTCTCACTGTTGTCAGCAGCTACCTCCCATCCGCGCAGTGAAAGCTAATGCACACACTCTGTCACAGTGCTGCCAATCACCGGTTTGGTTCCCTCCCCTACCGGAATAGAATAACTCTTTTGCGTCTGTCACTAACGCCCAGTAGGTTACAGGTTTGAAGCACGTCACAGTCATTCAATCATTGAATCCTACTCAAAATACCACAGACAAGGTTAGACCTTCCGGATTCTCTTGAATGCTGCCATCAGTTCTTGCCTATACCACGAAGACTCTGATCTCACGGAATGGTTGGCTCGTTTGTCAGGCGAGCACTCGGTTGTCAGGCGATCAACCATGCATCGTGCAATCAGGAATCCAAGAGATATTCACTAAGCCTCAAATGCGTGTAGAACAAGAATGGTTGTCAGTCACCTTGTTCATGAGTGAGAATGGTGATGGGCGTCAATCATCACCTTCATCATGTTGAAGAACAAGTGATATCTTGGTAAAAGAACAAGCGGAATTTGAATGAAAGAACAATAGTAATTGCATTAATACTCGAGGTACAGCAGAGCTCCACACCTTAATCTATGGTGTGTAGAAACTCCACCGTTGAAAATACATAAGCATAAGGTCTAGGCATGGCCGAATGGCCAGCCTCCCAATGATCTAAGAACTAAAATGTCCAAAGATGATCTAGAGATCTAAAAGTGATCAAAAGATTTTTATACAATAGTAAAAGGTCCTACTTATAAGAAACTAGTAGCCTAGGGTGTACAGAAATGAGTAAATGACATAAAAATCCTCTTCCGGGCCCACTTGGTGTGTGCTTGGGCTGAGCAATGAAGCAATTTCGTGTAGAGACTCCCCTTGGAGTTAAACGCCAGCTTTAGTGCCAGTTTGGGCGTTTAACTCCCAATTAGGTGCCAGTTCCGGCGTTTAACGCTGGAATTTCTTGAGGTGACTTTGAACGCCGGTTTGGGCCATCAAATCTTGGGCAAAGTATGGACTATTATATATTGCTGGAAAGCCCAGGATGTCTACTTTCCAACGCCGTTGAGAGCGCGCCAATTGGGCTTCTGTAGCTCCAGAAAATCCACTTCGAGTGTAGAGAGGTCAGAATCCAACAGCATTTGCAGTCCTTTTGAGTCTCTGGATCAGATTTTTGCTCAGATCCCTCAATTTCAGCCAGAAAATACCTGAAATCACAGAAAAACACACAAACTCATAGTAAAGTCCAGAAAAGTGATTTTTAATTAAAAACTAATAAAAATATACTAAAAACTAACTATATCATATCAAAAACATACTAAAAACAATGCCAAAAAGTATACAAATTATCCGCTCATCAGTGGTGTTGGATGATGGTTGAAGGAAGGAAAGAAAAGAAGAGAAGAGAGAAGAAGGGAAGAAATAGAAAGAAAAGAAGAAAAGAAGGTGGGTGAAACAAGGCAGTGAGTGACTCGTACACGTCATGTCACGCATACACGTGAGTGGAAGAAGTGGCGTGCGACGCATATACATCGGTGACGTGAACGCGTGAGCGAAGAGAGATATAGGTGACGCGTACGCATGGGTCACGCATACGCGTGGGGCAAAATTTTGCTAGAGGCACAATTTTAGCACACTACATGCGCAACTTTCTGGTGTTTGTACTGGGTATGAAAACTTTGGATGTCACGCGTACGCGTGGATGGTTGGAAACTTGGGGTCACGCCACGCGTAGATGACGCGTACGCGTGGCTGGGAGCTCTGTTTTTCAAAATTTTCCAATTTCATGCACCAAACCAAGCATTCCAAACCTCTAAACAGCTACCAAAACACCATAAAACCTTATTTAACATACTAGACTACTAACTAAACTCAACAAACGATGCACGAAAACTTGTCTCTCAACAAATTTTTCTCGGCAAGTATACCGAATTATCGTCAAGTAAAACTCACAATAGAGTGAGGTCGAATCCCACAGGGATTGATTGGTTGAGCAACTTTAATTAGAGGAGTATTCTAGTTAAACTAAACAGAATTTGAATTGAGAATTACAGAAAATTAAATGGCGGAAAACTTAAATGGCAAGAAATATAAATAACAGAATGTAAATAGCAGAAATTAATTGCAGAAAGTTAAATTGCAGGAACTTAAATTGTAGAAAATTAAATTGCAGGAAATTAAATGGGAGTGAGGGTGATTGAGCATCAAAGTAAATAGTAGAATTTAATAGAATGGGTAAGATCAGAAGTGAGGAAGCTCATTGGGGTTAGGAGATATTGCAATCCTCTGGATCAAGTTCATTCTCATCTCTTCCTCAATCAATGCATTCATTGATCTCTTTGGCAATCTTAGGTGATTGGATTCCGATTCCTTGGCAATCCAATCTCTCTAAGCTTGAACAATTGCCCAATTTCTTGATCTAATTGCTCATAGAAAGAGATGAAGTACGATCACTGACTATACCACATGCTTTTCTAGATCAAAGTATTAGTAGGATTCCATGTCACCGTATCCATCCAACTCCCAACCTAGTCCAACATGAGAAAGCAATTCTAGAATGATTTCCTCATTCCTTTTCCAAGGTTCAGAGAAAATCCAAGTATGAACAATTTCTCTTCCAAAATAATTGTCTAATTGGATGAAGACCGAAAGCTTTCTAACAAATCAAGAAAAAAGAAAGAGGAAGAAGAATGAAAATTATTATTGATCCATTGAATTACAATAAAGCTCCCTAACCTAATGAAGATGGGTTTAGTTGTTCATAACTCTGGGAATGGAAATTGGAATTGAAAAGTGCATTGAAAGTAAAATAGAATTACAGAGAAAGTAAATTGCAGAGTATTTCTAATTCTGGATCCCTAGATCCCTCTCCATTCTAACTCAAACTCTCTGCTATTTATACACTTTCTTCATTGGGTCTTCAAGTCTTGGATGTGGGTCTTGTCCTTTGTTGAAGCAAGTTAAAGTGGCTCTCAATGATATTGAGGAGGGACGTTGGCAAACTAACATTTTGCACTCTGCATGGTGCTCAATTGTGTTGCTGGTATCAACGTTGGTGATCAACATTCATGGGCAAACGTTGGGTCAAACATTACTAAAAAAAATTGAATTCTGGGTGTTGCCAGCAATGTTTGCCTCAACGTTGGTGCACCAGCATTCGCCTGGTCACGCGTACGCGTCGCCCACGCATGCGCGTTGCCTACGCATGCACATCGATGACTAGTTTTCCATGCAACTCTCTTCAAAGCCATCAAAAATGTTAGAGGCAACGTTTGACTCAACGTTTGCACTCCAACGCTCTCATGTTCACGTGTACGCGTCGCTCACGCGTACGCGTCAAAACACCAATTGGCGCGTATGTGTGACTCATGCATTCGCGAGATTGGTAAAAATGAATGTTCACGCGTACGCGTCATTGCAAAATTTCCAACTCCAGATTTGAAACTTTTATTGTAGACGTTAGAGTTAAAATTGGCACAAAAAAATGCAGAACATTGCCAGCAACGTTGGTGAGCCAACTTTGGCCACCAACGTTGCATTTCACCCTTTTTCCTCAACGTTTGAGGCAACGTTGGTGAGCCAACTTTGGCCACCAACATTGCTTTCTCTTCTTCTTTCCATGGCCCTTTTTGTTGCTTGTTTGATTGGCTTTCCTCAGCTTCCTTCCTTGGCCTTTTGTTGCTTCTCTTCACCTATCATCAACCAACATATGCATCAAAGCTCTGCCAAATTCACAATAGTTTGCATCATTCATAACAAACAAGTAAATATAACACAAATCTTATGAAAATGCATCAAATTAACCATGCTTGAATGAATCAAGATATGCATGAAACTTCCATCCAAATTCTTACTTATTGCTCAAGAAAGTGCATAAAACCTAATAAAAACTTACGAAAAAGGCTAGTGCAACTAGCCTAAGATGCCTTGGCATCACAACACCAAACTTAAATCTTGCTTATCCTCAAGCAAGCAATAAAACATGAGACAATTGAATGAAAGCAGAGAGAAATAGATGTCCTTATTAGAAAGCAATTGAATTTAATTCATGGAGTTTTATGCAGGATATGTTTGTAGCTCAATTTTTATTAGTTTGCAGGTGTGAAATGTCCCTTTAAGTGCTAACTAAGGTGCTAGTATGAAGCCTTGTTGTTCATTGATCCTTGGTATTTGATTTAGTTTTTCTTTTGCTTAGAAACTTATTCTTTATTTGTAGCTTAGTGTTCTATGTTTGAGGCAGCTCTTTAGATAAGTTTTTAGTCAACACTCCCGATCCAATTGGCTCAATGTGTTGGGTGATGAAGCACCCCTCAAACTTACTAACTCAAGCCTCTCCTCTACACATACACACTACAGACACTTGGCTCACAATTCAATTCTAGAGACATTGATGCCCAATACCTCTTTGGGTTACTAAATGCTTTGTAACTAGGTTGCTCTTGATAGCGAACTTTTGGTTGATAATCCCAGGTTAGTTAACCTAAGTTACCAAGTGTTAAAATACTCCTTAGAACCTAATCATCCAAGTATATCCTGGTACAAAAACACCACAGGCATGTGTCTTAAGGGTTGAGCTATTGGTGCCTAGCTTATTCTTTGTTTCTTTTCTTCTTTCTTGTTCTTTCTTTCTTTCAAGGACATTTATTCACTAAGGTTCCAGCGACAACAACTAAGTTCATGCTAAGAAGAGACATTCCACCCTTCATCTTTATTAGTGAGCTAGCTAAACAATCAAATATATACCACCACCCAACCTTATTCTGTTTCCTACCTATTTGGACAATTACACTTTCTATTTCAAACATTTTCTTTTAATCAATTAAAGACAAAGGGGACAAGATATACATTCAAGTAGTCTGAGTATGAAACAAGTACTTAGGCTAGAATACTTAAATGAAAATTAAAGAAAGCAAACAAACAAAATTCAAATGACTTAAACTTAAAGTAACTTATAAAGCAGAAAAGAAAATTAGAAGCAAGCTCTTCCTTATTAAATTTGATGATTAAGGAGCAGCACCACCTTTCATTCTTTAGGTTGTTTTCCTTTGTTTGACTCCGCTTTCTTCTTTGGCTCTTGTTTCTTTTTCCTTCTTTTGGAGCTTGATGAGGCTGCCATAGTTGCCTTAATATTGGCCAAATAGAAGAGTAAGGAATAGTGATGAAGGGTGGCTAGTGTAGCTTGTAGGATGAGAGTGTGGCTTGAGGATGAAGTAAGGTTGTGAAATCACAAGGGACACGGGTGGTTTGATGCAATCAGGGCACGGTTAGTGAATTTCACTTTAAGGGACACCAGAACTGAACTTATGAAAGCAAGAAGGTGTAAATTTGAATTGTGAAACACGGTCCAGGTGGGGCTATTTATAGCAGAAATTGATGAAGAATGAATGGTGAGGATGCTTTTGAGAGGGTGAAAATGGAAGGTGTGCATGTATAGTTGAATGAAGACAAGGATTGCTTCCATATTGGGCATGTAGGGTCGGTCACCTAGGTGATGTACATCTCCCAACAATGTGCAGATTTGTACTTCCCAAGTAGCAACTTCCAAAGCCATGTGACTTACCTTTTTTTGCTTAATGCTAGCCGTACATTGCCTTGCCTTATCCTCTCCATCAATCTTTTCTTCATTCACCACAACAAAACAAAAATTTTAAAGTACTATACTTAGCGGCCAAATAATAAAAAAATGATAACTAACTTTTGAATTTTTTTGACACTTTCAACTAAGTGTTCCTTATGCAACAATGAGTAGCCGTGGCTATTGTAATCATATATACAACAATGGTAGACACCAAACTTAGTATTTGGTAATGTAGTTCAAGGAATTAAATTCACTTCCCAGGATGTATATCTCATGATTCTTGTGTATCATCCTAGGTATTTTTCATATTAAGCTTGTCATCTGTAAGAACCGAGCTTAATTAATCATTTAATTAAGTAATTAATATTGCCCAAATTAGGTTCCAAAAAAATTAAAGTGAGAATTTGAGGATTTAAATATGAATTTTGGACTCAGTAGGTTTTTCTGAGACAGAAAATGTGTTTTCTGTAAAAAACCGTGAACCGGAAATTAAACCAGTTGAACCGGTTCAAGTCTGCCCGGTACTGCGCAAGAAAAAGTTAAAACAGTAAAAAACCTTAGAAAAATATTAGAGTTGAAAAACCGGACGCTAATTTTTAAGGTTTGGCCAGAAGTTGGGCTAAACGGGCTAAAAACGCAAACGGGTTGGACTGGACCCAAGTTGGGCACAAGTCCAACATATATAAACCCTCATCAAAGACCCATTTCAGCACACCATACATTTAAACACACACATTCATGCTGAAAGGAAGAGAGGAAGAAGAAAATCTCATTAGCACTATTCATTACCATCATCACAAGCTCATATCTTGAGCTACAAAGCTCCGATCGCCGCACCATTTGCGGCTACACGTTCCTTGTGAAGAGCTCTAAAAAACCATTCAAGAAATTGGTGAGGTAACCACGAAATCTTCTTAGTTCTTCTCTTCAAAATTTCGAAAATTTTGGGCTTTTGATTAAGTGAAATTTTGTGATTTTGGGTGTTTAGGTACACTCTAATCCTTGCTTAGCATTGGATTTGGCATCCAAAATTATTGGGTAAGGTGAGTTACTCTTAAACCCTTGTGAAATTTTGATTATGTTGAGCCCTAGTTTGATTAGTGATGAATTGTGTGTATATAGCTTGATTATTGTGAGTTTGGAAGCCTTTGGAACTTGTTGGTGCTTGTTGGAGTGGAATTGGAAGCTTGCTTGTGATTGAAAGCATAGATTTTGCTGAATTATACCTGGGTGCTCCAGTGTATTTATAATGGTGAGATGTGACCTCCTGTGGAAAAGATAGGTTAGTTATCTTATCTTATCTTTAGGTGAGGTCATCTTATCTTCAAGGGAACCGCCTTTCTCCCTGTAGGCTTGGGCTGTCCTTGGATTTGGGACGTGTTCCTCTATTTGGGCCCTTTGTTTGGGCTTTCCTGTGACTTGGCTGAGCTCTTTGAGAAGAGGTCGGGTTGTCTTGACCTGAAGAGGTCGGTCGCTTTGTCTGTCGAACATCCCGGGTCGGACAGCTCAACCCAAGGTATGAACAGTTAGTAAGAAGCATTAATCTGGAAAGATAAACATCTCCAAGACCTTAACTATTTTTCGGTGCACCACTATTTCGTGGTATATTTTGTGCTCAATTTAGATGGATTTCATCCACTTTTTCCAAATTTACCCAATGAAATAGCATGGTTTCATGATTCTCTCCTAATTTGCGCTTAAGTGTGAAAACATGCTTTTTAGGCCTTTAATTGGTTAATTTTGATTCACCTTTAATTCCACTAGATGCCTTGATGTGTTTGTTAGTGAATTCAGATTGGAAAGGCTAGGAATGGATCAAAGGAATGAAGAGGAAAAGCATGCAAGTGGAGAATCCATGAAGAAACAAAGATTTGGGATGCATTCACCGACGCGCACGCATAGCAGACGCACACACGTAGCAGACGCGCACGCGTAGCAGACGCGCACGCATGGAATTGGAGTCACATGGCGACGCGCACGCGTACATGAAGCATACGCGTGGAACGAAAAATGCCAAGCGACGCGTACGCGTGACCCACGCGTAAGCGTCGATACTCGCACGTGACCTCATTAAAGTGAAAATGTTGGGGGCAAATTCTGGGCTTCCCAAGCCCAAATCCAACTCACTTCTGAGCCTATTTCATGCAAAAATCAAGAGGAGCCAGGGGGGAGTCATAATTGAATTTCGGAAAGAAATGCTTTAGTTAATTTCTAGAGAGAGAAGCTCTCTCTTCTCTCTAGAATTAGGTTAGAGGTAGATTAGGATTTCTTAGATCTAGGTTTAATTTATGCTTTGATTTAGTTTTCCTTTATCAATTCTTGCTCCTCTACCTTTCCTCTCTCTAGTTTTTTACTTTACTCCTTGTAATTCTTTACTTTTATGTTGATGCACTCTTGTTTCTTCTATTTCTCTTTTAATGCAATTTATGATTTGTGTTCCTTTATTGTTGATCTGATTTGTTGTTGTTAATTTCCTTGCAATTAGTTGTTGTAGATCCACTTTTCTTGCAATTTGATTTTACTTTCCTTTTATGTCTTCCAATTGTTTGATAAAATGCTTGGAAGGATGTTAGGGTAGATTTTTCTCCTCTTGGCTTTGGCTGAGTAATTGGAGACCCTGGAGTTATCAAACTCCTTTGTCGATTGATAATTGGAAGTTGCTAGTTGAATTACATGTCACTAAAGCTAGTCTTTCCCTTTGGATTTGACTAGGACTTGTGAATCCAATTTGATTATCTTCACTTGACTTTCCTCCATAGTTAGAGGTTAACTAAGTGGAGCAATGGATAATTCTTGTTCACAATTGATGATAATAATAAGGATAGGACTTCTAGTTCTCATACCTCACCAAGAGCTTTTCTAGTTGTTAGTTTACTTCATTTGCCATTTACATTACTTGTTCCTTAATTCAAAACCCCAAAATACTTGTCCCATAACCAATAGCAAGAACACTTCCCTGCAATTCCTTTGAGAGACGACCTGAGGTTTGAATACTTCGGTTTATTTTTATAGGTGTTTGTTACTTGTGACAACCAAATTTTTGTATGAGAGGATTCTTGTTGGTTTAGAAACTATACTTGCCACGAGAATTTATTTGTGAAATTCTTTACCAATCAAAAATCCATTCATCATTTTCTCATTATTTCTACACCAATTCTTTACTGCTTTCCTTATTATCTTATTTTATGCATTCTCAATAACAACCCTATTTTATGTTTGCCTGACTAAGTCCTGCAAGACAACTATTGCTTGCTCAATCCAACAATCCTCATGGGATCGATCCTCACTCACCTGAGGTATTACTTGGACGACCCTCAATATGGATTGAGCTTGTGTTGGAGATTATTGTTATGGTAGAAATCAGATGCTAAATGATGACTGAATAATGATTGACTAGTTGAAGATATTGAATTATGCAAGTATGATGGATTGTTGATAACCTTGTTGATTAAAGTGAGAAATTTAGGTGTGAAATTGTGTAATATATAGGTATGACTGATTGTTGTATGATGTAGAGATTTTAGTGCTAAGTTAGTATGCTATGGTTTATTGTTATGCTGAATATATATATATAGGAGATTGGATTTGAGTTTGGTTTTTAATAAAAATTGAGGTTTGAGGTTTTTGTGTAAAATTGATTTTTGGCTAAACTTCGGTAAGCCATAACTCGGCTTCTGGACTCCCTTTCAAACCTATTTCATATGAAAATTGGGTCCGTCAAGATTATGCCATTCGAAGAACGGATGAAAAATATTTTGAAACAAAAAATTTATGCTCGTCGGAAGTCTGGAGTGCAAAATTGAAAATTCTACAGCATTCAGCATTTTTGCTATTTTGCACAGCTTGCGTACGCGACCAATGCACGCGACATGACCAACTGATGAACAGATATTTTATACGCTTTTTGATGTTATTTTCATATAGGTTTTACCATGTTTTGTTTAGTTTTATAGGTTTTAGTGTTAAATTCACATATTTGGATTCTACTATGAGTTTTTGTGTTTTTGTGCAATTTCAGATAATTTCTGGGTGAAATTGAGGAGTTGGAGCAGAAGTCTGATTTAGAGACAGAGAAAGCACTGCAAATGCTGTCCAGATCTAGAGCTATAGAAGTTCAAATAGAGCGTTCTCAACAACTATGGAAAGCTGACTTCTAGAGCTTTCCAGAAATGTATAATAGTTTATACTTTGCTTCGGATTAAAAGGCCCAAAACTAGCATCCAACACAAGCTTCCTGTCCTATTCCAGGCATCCAGTGCCCAAAAAGCAGAGCCCAGCATCCAAACGCCCAGATAGGACCCCCTAGCCAACATTCAATGCCCTAGAGGCCTCCTAGCACATGGATCTCATCAAAGCTCAGCCCAAACACTCAGCAAGTGGGCCCGTAAAGTGAATTTTAGCACTAAAGAGATTGTTTCACCCTTACTAGTCATTAGCTTAGTATTTAAGAGTTATTTTACAAAATTATTCAAAATTTTACACCATTATTTCAAGTTTTACATTGTATTTCACATTAGTATGAGTTTCTAAACCTCCTAGATTGAGGGGAGGAGCCCTGCTGAGTTCTATGAATTATTAAAAGTATTACTATTTCTCTTCGATCCGTGTTTGATTAATTCTAAGATGTATATTCGTTCTTCATCAATATGAATGCGTTGAACTGGCATAAGATTATCACATTCAACATGGGTTTAGAGTGCGTCTTTCATCGGACAATGATGAACCACCAGCTTGACTATACATCTCTTAGACGGCTAATCCACGACTTCGTTGGTGACTTCTCGAGACACCAGTTTAGCCGATTTGTGGGGAGATTAGGGTCTCTGTGGTAGAGGCTAAAACCCAAAGATGCAGCATTCTCTGATCTGGAAGATCTGACATTATCTGTGGCACTTTGAGTAGGATCATTAAGGAGAATGGACTGTACGAGCTTCACCCTCAAGCAAACTGGATCTGCACTAACCCTGGGTTCAGATCCGGAGGAGTATTAGCGGCTGCTCAAACCAGCGTCAATCACATACAGCCTGCCATTGAAGAAATCATTCACAAGCAAAGGAAACAGTACTACCAGAGTTAATTCAAAAAGACAAAGCAACTACAATCCTCAACTATATTCCTATTACTGATTCTATTTTATATATAAAGTATTAGCACCCTATTATATTAGACCTTTTTCACTCTATCAATCCAACTGAATTCTGATTCGCCTGATTAAGACGTGCAAGATAACCATAGCTTGCTTCAAACCATAATCCTCGTGGGATCGACCCTAACTAGCTCAGGTATTACTTGGACGACCCAGTGCACTTGCTGGTATAGCTATACGAAAGTGTGGGGATTCGTGCACCACCAACCTCTTCGGGTTTTGCATCTTGCGTATGCGGGCAGGGTGCTTGCGTACACGAGCAATGGTTTTAAGGGGTTGCGTACGCGACCACCTGCATGCAACGCGACCAACCTTTCTGGTTTGGGTATCTCGCGTACGCGAGCAAGGTGCTTGCGTACGTGTGACCCCTGTTACAGCAAACATGAATTTTATGTTTTCAAAGTGTAATTTCGAACCTCTAAGCCTCTATTTTCATTTTTTTAGCCCTAGATCCCAATAGTATGCCTAGTAATGAGATTAAGCTAGGAAAAGGTGGTAACTTAGAAATGAAGAAAGCTTGAGAAGTATATATATATATATACTACTTAAATTATGAACCTGGCTAAAGAAGGGAATAAACGTTGCATCTGAGCACTTTTTCTTGAAAGTGCAACCCTAGGAGATGGTGGAAGGTGAGGATCCCCTTCTTTGTGCCTCTTGGTATTGTAAAATTACCCCCAGCGAGATGGTGGGAGGTTAGGATCCACCTCTTTTGTTCCTCCTGGGCATATGAGAACGTACCTCATGGGTAGACGCAAGAGTTGTGGTTTTTCCCTACTTGCTCCAGGTTGGTTAGTATAGAGGCTCCCCGGGTAGATTTAAGGGTGTGGTTCACCCCACTTGCTCTGGGTTACGATCAACTATGTATGAAAGTGCAAATATATGGCACATAAGTAATGTTATGACTATAATGAATGAATATGAAATGATTATGAATGTATATGAATGAAATGAAGCTTATACAATTATGTTATCTGAGAAACGAGTTTTTCTGGGTAAAGTACCGTGGCTTGCCACCACGTGTTCTAGGTTGAGACCCGATACTCTATTGACCCTACGACGTAAGGGTGATCGGGCACATAATAACTTCCCAGGAAGGATATCCTCCAATGAGCAAAATTGATATATATAAATGAGAAAAAGCTATGCATAGACTCTTGGGGATGCGCGTCGAGGGACAGTCCAGGGTTTAGCAGCCGGACTTGTCGGGTTGGCTTGATAACCAACAGATAAGACTCATCAGCCATAGGGTTCTAGTTACTTTGATGTGGTGGCACTATCTCTGTTTTTGAATGTATGACTTAATTGTGCATATTTGATTTTGTAGTTAAGTATATTGGTTCTTGAGGAATAGGGACTTAGAGTAGTATTATTGATTCTCCTAAAAAAAGAAATAGATTGATTCTTGAAGCAAAACTAACATCAAAGAGAAATAAAAAGAAAAATCAAAAGAAAAAGGTCCAAGGCTTTGAGCATCAATGGTTAGAAGGGTCGAAATTGATCTAAAGCTCAAAAGAGTGGTTTTTCATAACCATATGCTTGTGGTATGAAAGTCCCAAGTAACCCTTGAGGATGAACACTTAAAGTTGTGACCCATTACTGTTACTAAGTATGCCTAAGACTCTGAGCACTACTGTTTGGGAGAAATAGAAAGAGAAATTTGAACCTAAAGAATTTTTCCAGTTAAGTGCTTGTGGTGTTCTTGTTTCAAGTTAAGCTTGAAGACAAAACATTTAGAGTCACGGCTAGGCTCAAGGTGCAAAGCACCAAGGAAAAGAAAAGTTGTGTTCAAGAAATCAGTTGGAGCCTAAGGAAGAGAATTTAAAATATCATTCGAGTTCTAATTCTGAAAGATACTAATATTTCTGAGCATCAAAAGATGGTGAGATACTAAAGCAATTCGATAGAGTGTCATAAGCCCCATTCAGTAACGAGACCTAAGCTTAAATGCCAACTCAAGTATCATATATTTTCTCTTCTTGGCCTTACATTGTTTTGGTTGCTTGAGGACAAGCAACAGTTTAAGTTTGGTGTTGTGATGCGTGAGCATCTTATACCCTTTTTCTTATCATTTTCCAATTGTTTTAAGTTAGATTTTATTTAGTTTTACTTGATTTTAGTGCAAAAATCCCCTTTGGATGCTACTTTGAATTGTTTTGGTATTTTTATGATTTTAGGTGAAATTCGGGCAAATTTGGCAGAGTTTTGTGCAAAAACAAAGGAAGAAAGTATATGTTGTCACCCTAACCTTCTGCATTCCAATGAGCATAACTTGATCTACCAAGGTCCAATGGACACTATTTCAATAGTGTTAGAAAGCCAACTTCTAAAGCTTTCTAACGATATATAATAGTCTATACTTTGCTTCTGGAATCACTGCCGAATTTGGTGCTAAACACCGAGCCTAGCGTTTTGCACCCAAAGAGGACAGAACCAGCACCAAAACTTGATCTACCAATGAGCATAACTTGATCTACCAAGGTCCAATGGATATGATTCTAATGACGTTGGAGAGCCAACTTCTAGAGCTTTCCAACGATATATAATAGTCTATACTTTGCTTCTGGAATCATTGCCGAATTTGGCGCTAAACACCGAGTCTGGCGTTTAGCGCCCAAAGAGGATAGAACCAGTGCCAAAACTCCCTCCTGCCGGTGTTTAATGCCAGAAAAAGGCCAGGAATGGGCCAAATACGGGTCAAACTCACCCAAAGGAGCATCTTTAGTGGGATTTAGCTTTTAATAGCTATCTTTTATCTTATTATAGTTATTTTGAATTACAAACAAAATCTTTTAGGCCCAGACTTTATTATTTTATTTTAGTATCAAATCAAATTAGGTTAATATTTAAATGAAAAGATCCCCTTAGGTCTAGGATCTCTTCTTTCCGCACTTTTTAGAACTCTTCATGAGCAACTAAACCTCCTGGTTAAGGTTCGGAGCTCTGTTTATTTCTATGGATTAGAATTATTATTCTTCTATTTTAATTTATGTTTAATTGAATTCTAAGGATTGTTTTCGTTCTTAATCTTATGATTTGGGTGGAACGAGAGTATGACCCTTTTCTACATGAGTTCTTGGGATTCAAGAGAGAGTTATCTCGCTTGAACTATAGCTTGAAAACAAATTCCTCTTAAATCTCTAATTGCATGAACTAATCTCGATATGTGACATATAATCCTGTTAGTCTTGGGTAATTAAGATTTTTATAGCGCTAAACTAGTTTTCTGAACTTCAACTTCTAATCGGAATCAAGTGACAACGAGAGTGGCAGTTGATGAAGGTTAGAGAGGCTAAATCACTAAGAAATTAGGGTTTAGACATTTAAAATTTGCCATAGAATGAATCATTCATTGTTAAAATAGTTGGTAAGAAACTTTAATCCGGAAAGATAAACATCTTCAAAACCTTAACTGTTTTCTCATACTGTTTTCACATCGATTCTTATTTGCTTTCTTTAATTGTTTATTTATTGTTCTATGCGATTTCAACTCACCAAACCCCTTTGCGATTCGCCTGACTAAGTCCAACTTAACAACCATTGCTTGCTCAGTCTGACAATCCTCGTGGGATCGACCCTTACTCACTTGAGGTATTACTTGGATGACCCGGTGAACTTGCCGGTTAAGCTATGCGAAATCTCTTTTTGTGTACCAAATACCGCTCAAGGAAGAATTCTCAGATGAACAACGCCTAGCCATTAGAGTTATGCCATGATTTGCTGACATGGCTAACAATAAGGCTGGGAGAATCATTCCCAAGGAATATAATCGGCATCAAAGGAGGAAACTGATCTATGATGCCCGATTCTTCTTATGGGATGACCTATACCTCCTCAAAAGATGTTTTGACAACATCATTTGGAGGTGCATTCTTTAACGACCCAACTTCTAGCATATCTAGATCATACTAGAAATTGAATGTTACCAACTTGTTTTTCCTTTTTGTATTATTAATTAATAAATATAAGCCTGTACATTGTTAAAACCCCATGAATTTTACAAGTAAATTTTTTTTAAAACAAGAATAATTTAAAGTCGCATTCCTTCCATATATCAAGGGATAATTAAACATTCACATACATAAAACAAAAGATAACAGAATATGGAACAACACACTATAATATACATCATGTTACAGAAGCGGCTCAGTTATATAAGCATAGAGCTATAGTACAGCACCCCTAAGTCAGTGACTCATATAGTATGTACATATATGTACATAAGACGCCCCAGGGCCTGGCCTGACCAAAAGCCCCTAAGCTGGCACCCAGGCTAGCCTAACTCTATGATATGCCTATTCCCTCTAATCATGCTAACAAATGTGAGGGAGACACTCTAATGTACTGAAGTTAGACTAGGCGTCTCAAAAAGTCTCCTCAATCCTGGTCCAGAGTACCTCACGGAAAACCATCGGGCGAATGGTGATGCTCGCCTACTGGCGCCTCGCCTGGCTCATCGTCATCGCTGTCAGAGGAGATAACTATGAAGTTAGGATCTTCCTCTGGATCTTCATCTTTCTCGTCCTTTTCTTCTGCCAGAGTGATAGCAGAGGAACCACTGCTGGCCACAGGAACCATAAAAGGATAGCTACCAAACAAAATACAGTCGGGAGAAGGAGGTGGCGCCTCCATGATCTGATCATACTCATGTCTCTGCTGCTCATCAAAGACAGGAGGCTCGATTGGCTCAGGTAAAGGATCAAGCTCGGGTGGCAACACAGGAACACCCCACTCATCAAGGACAAGAGGTGCAGGAGGTGCCTCATGGATAGGCTGGGCAGGTATAGGCTCATCAGGTAGAGGAGGTTCAGGTGGAGGAGGATAGTCAGGTAGAGGTGGCATCTGCTCCTCAGGATGAGGTACCCCAGGTCCGCCGGGGTCTAACCAAGATAAAGGAAAGTCATAAGGTGCATCAGGATAAAAGTATGCTGTCCTAATAGGGTACTGGAAAGGTCTACCACGAACTACATAACTACGGATACGAGGTACCGCACAGTAGATGTAATACTCGCCGCGCACCGGGTCCTCGTGGATGTACGGTGGATCAATCTCGTAGAATAGGACTCCCGTGTCCATCTGTAGAGGTGTAAGGGGTAAGAACTGGGGAGTTCTTAGTAAGGTCGGGGTTTACAGTTAAGTTCATTTATATTGTTCGTGGTCATAGAAGTATAAATAAATGTAGTGTAATATGTACATAACAGCAACATAAACTAACACATGAACAAGAGAGAAAATAGGAAGTAAATGCACATTCACACATTAATATGCAATCTCACAGTAATGCTCAAACAAACAAGGAATAGAACAAGAACACAAGAAGATAAGCAATAAATAATGCACAAACAAATATGATGCATGTCTGTCCCTACTGCAGGTAATGAGCTCATTTGTCGGTTTCAACCCGCACCCGACGCAATCCGACCCTCCAAGTCAGATAAGGCCTTCCCAGAACTTAATCCCAGATTAAGTACCGCATATCCTCTACCAAGTACTCTTGACTTGTAGGGCTGGTATTTGCTCAGGTCTCAATATACCGTAGGTATGCGAGTCAGGCCTCTACCAAGCATTCAGCTTGCAGGGCTGGTACTACTCTACCGCAGCCTGTCTGGGAAGCAACATCACAATACGGGCGTCCCCACACAACATTCACAAGCATTGTCCGAAGGCTCATAATTCACATATAACCATACTTTCCATCACTTAGCAATCATCATAAATCAAGCATTACAACATCACAGAAAGCTCATTTTACAATTCTCTGTTTACTCTGTAAGGTCAGGTACACAGCTATATCACTTTTAACTCCTTTTCTTTTTAACATAAACACAGGTTTCAAAATCTTGTTTCTTTACCTCATATACCTCTATATCTTCTCTTATACCTCTTCTTAGATGTTTAGTAAAGGAAATTAGAGAATTATGGACTCAAAACTGCCTTCTTAAGGCTTTTAGGAAAAACTGTCTTTTTATCAATATTTTATTATTATTAATAAAATAATATTATTATTAAAATAATATTATTGATAAAATAATAATATTTTATTTAACTTTCAAAAATTGCATTTTGACCCCCGGACTCCTTGGAAATTGCACTTTGACCCCTATAATTTTTAATAATTGCACTTTAGCCCCTCAACTTTTGATTAATTAATTTTCAACCCCAAACTTTTTAATAATTGCATTTTGACCCCAAAACTCCATGAATACACGTTTTCATGTTCTTCCAAAAACCAAAAACATTTTTCCAAAAGTTCATCTGATTTCTGCTTGATTTTCAGCTAGTTTTTCAATCTTTTCGGAAACCGATTTGAATCCGATTTTTATCAAACCAAAGAAAAACTTTTCAGCCATCAAATACACATCAAATAAGCATCAAAAATCATGATTTTCATGGCTGGAATGTCATGTTTTCCAGCAGCACCAACAGCCACTTCAAAACCATCATAAACATGATTTTCAAGCATTAAACAACAAGATTTCATGATCAAACCATCACACAAACACCCAAAATCAAACCTCAAGCAACAAGATCTGATTTAACACTTCAAGAACACAGCCAATCATTGATTAATTTACCAAACCTTACCTCCTTTGCTGCTGTCCAAGATTGCACCAAAAACAAGCTTCCAGAAGCACTTTTACGCCTATTTTAACATCAAAAACAACTTTAGAATCTTATGAACCATGAAGGCTGAAGCTTCATGATGATGAAAAGAAGGTTTTCCTCACCTTAAGGTAACTAGAAATCACGTTTTCTTGGAGCTTTTGGTGATTGAATAAGAGATCCTAAGAGAAAACATGAAGAAAACATCATTAGCTTAAGGAACCACCATGGCCGAATCTTCAAGGAGGAGGAGCAGCCTTCATACCTTGATTTACTCCATGAAAAGTGACATAGAAATGAAGAGGAGGAAGAGGTGAACACTTTGGTAAGATTAGATTTTTGATAGGGGGTTTCGGTTTGAGAAAGAACGGAGAAAGAAGCTCAGGTGTTCATCGAAGCTTCATGGTTTTCTTTCATGGTGTTCTAAGCTTTTCCAAGAACAAAAATGATAGCCAAGCTGTCCAAGGGAGGCCGTGGCTTTTGGATGATGATTATCCAAAAGTTACTTGTCAAAATATCTCAGAAAAGGATAATTACTAAAGCAAGATGTATTAGAACTTAAGTAATTACACTGCTAATGGATAAACATTAAGTTACTTAGTGTAAATGACACTAGTAACTGAATAATCATAAGAATAAAAGATATATGATGAAGCATTAGCAGTGCTAAGTTCATCTAAGAATGCCGGTATTATCCGTTACCGGTAGATTTCTAACTCAGTTATTATATTACTAAACATAGATCAACATTAATCACAGTAGAGAAGATAATAATATAATAATAATATATGAATATTATATTAATATAATTTTTCTCTCGAAATTCGTGACCGACTCGTCACATAGAGACTAACCACGGAAATCAGAATTTTGAAATTCGGGCCCGAAGTGGCTCAAAAACGCAACTCTTCGCGACGTGCCTACTTAGATTAGGAGAGGTGTCCTATGCAATCAAGCTGCTGACTCAGCAGCTTGATGACGCAGCACCTGTGCAATGGAGGTGCTTATATGCATAGAAATTCTTAAAAATTCTGTAAAAATTCCGTTTGATCCCGAAAAAGTGCCGTTTCTTCGGGGCTAGGCCGTTACATTCTACCCTCCTAAAAGAAAATTTTGTCCTCAAAATTTCAATTACCTGAAAAGAGAAACGGGTAGTCTGTTCTCATCTTGTCTTCCAGCTCCCATGTGTACTCTTCAGTCCCAGTTTGTCCCCATGCTACCTTAACCAATGATACTGTCTTGCCTCTAAACTGTTTGTCACTTCATTCCACAATCCTAACTGGTAGGGTTTGATATGTCAAGTCGGCTTGCAGCTGTACTGTCTCTGGTTGTAAAACGTGGCTTTTGTCGGGATTATACTTTTTGAGTTGTGAAACATGAAAAACATCATGAAGGTTTGACAAATAAGGAGGGAGAGCTACTTGGTATGCTACTGGACCGACTCTTTTAAGAATTTGAAAAGGACCTAAGTATCGTGGATTCAATTTCTTAGTCCTAAGAGCTCTACCTATTCCAGTCGTAGGTGTCACTCTTAAGAAAATATGGTCACCTTCGTTAAATTCTAAGGGCCTACGCCTAATATCTGCATAGCTCTTTTGTCGACTTTGGGCAGTTTGAATCTTCTCTCGAATGTGCTTAATCCGTTCGGTAGTTTCTTGTACCAAGTCTGGCCCCAAAATCCTGCCTTCCTCCTTGTCATACCAGCATAATGGTGATTGACACTTTCTTCCGTAGAGGGCCTCATATGGTGCCATTCCGATAATCTGTTCATAATTGTTGTTGTAGGCAAACTCAATCAATGGCAAGTATTTGTCCCAGTTACCCCGTTGGTCCATCACGCAAGATCTCAACATATCTTCCAAGGTACGAATTGTTTGTTCTGTCTGTCCATCAGTCTGTGGGTGATATGCTGTACTTAAGTGCAACTTCGTCCCAAAAGCTTTCTGTAGAGCTCCCCAAAATCTAGAAGTAAACCTTGGATCTCTGTCTGACACAATTAATGAAGGTATTCCATGCAATCGTATTATCTCCTGAATGTATAACCAGGCAAGTTTCTCCAAGCTGTGACCAATTTGAATTGGTAGAAATGCGCTGATTTTGTCAATCGATCTACAATTACCCAAATTGCATCATGCCCGGCAGAGGTTCTTGGTAACCCAGTAACAAAATCCATCGTAATCTCTTCCCATTTCCATTGCGGTATCTCCAATGGTTGCAGGGTTCCAGGTGGTTTTTGATGTTCCACCTTAATCTTCTGGCAAGTGAGACACTTTGAAACATACGTTGCTACATCTTTCTTCATTCCCGGCCACCAGAACATCTTCTTCAGATCTTGGTACATTTTAGTCGTTCCAGGATGGATAGAAAATCTGCTTTCATGAGCTTCGGTCAGAATGTTCTTTCTCAAGTCCTCCTGAGCAGGTACACAAATTCTGTTCCTATATCTCCATATTCCCTCTTTATCTTGGCGTACCTCTTCCGGCTGATCTGCCTTCATCCGTGTTAACAATGCCAGCATTCCTGAATTCTGGGCTTGAGCTTGCTGAATAGCTATCTTAAAGTCAGATGTTAATTGTAGTTGCACCATAACAATTCCTCTTGATGTCTCTCTCATTCCTAATTTTAAGTTTTCAAAGGCTGAGATCATTTCTTCTTCCTTGATCATCATCCAGGATATGCCCAAACTCTTCCGACTCAAAGCATCTGCGACTACATTTGCCTTCCCAAGATGATAGCTCAACTTAAAATCATAATCTTTTAAGAATTCCATCCATCGCCTCTGCCTCATATTAAGGTCTTTCTGATCAAAGATATATTTCAAACTCTTATGATCAGAGAAAACTTCAAATTGGGCTCCGTACAAATAGTGCCTCCAAATCTTGAGTGCAAAGACCACTGCTGCTAATTCCAAATCATGTGTCGGATAGCTCCTTTCGTGAGGTCTTAATTGTCTCGAAGCATAAGCTACCACATTCCTATGCTGCATCAATACACATCCAAGTCCCTTAAAAGAAGCATCACAATACACCTCAAAAGGTTCCTGTGGGTCTGGTAACACCAAAACTGGCGCCATCATCAACTTTTCCTTTAAAGTTTCAATGCTTTCTTCACACTTCTCTGTCCACTCAAACGGAACTTCCTTCCTAGTAAGGCGAGACAAAGGTAAAGCTATCTGTGAAAAACCATTGATAAACCGCCGATAGTATCCTGCTAACCCCAAGAAACTACGAACTTCTGTAACTATCTTGGGTTGCTTCCATTGTACTACGGCCTCGATCTTTAAAGGATCTACAGTTATACCATCTCGTGTGATCACATGTCCCAAGAATGCCACTTCTGTCGCCCAAAACTCACATTTCGACAATTTCGCATATAGTTTCCGTGCTCTTAATATTCGCAACACAATCCTCAAATGCTCTCCATGTTCTTCTTCTGTCTTGGAATAGATGAGGATATCATCTATAAAGACTACCACAAACTGATCTAGATACGAACGAAAATTCGATTCATATAATCCATGAATACAGCAGGAGCATTAGTCAGTCCAAAGGACATAACCGTATACTCATAGTGACCGTACCTAGTTCGAAAGGCAGTCTTAGGTATATCTGATTCCTTCACCCGGATTTGATGGTAACCTGACCGCAAATCAATCTTCGAGAATACTGTCGCACCTCTCAGCTGGTCCATCAGATCATCTATCCTTGGGAGTGGATACTTGTTCTTGATTGTGATCTTGTTCAATTGCCGATAATCCACACATAACCTCATTCCACCATCCTTCTTCTTTACTAGTAACACTGGAGCTCCCCATGGTGATACACTCGGGCGAATAAACTTCTTCCCCAGCAATTCATCCAACTGCTTCTTTAACTCTGCTAGTTCCAATGGTGACATCCGATACGGTGCTATAGAAATTGGTCCGGCTCCAGGAACCAGATCAATACTAAACTCTATCTCTCTCTGAGGTGGAAACTCAGGTATATCATCCGGAAAAACATCAGGAAACTCCTTCACCACTCAGATTTGCTCCAAGTCTTGTTCATTAGTTTCTGAGCTAGCCGATAGTAGAACGTAACCCTCTAACCCACTATTACTAGAAATAACTCTTAGGGAATTCAAATAGAAAGTACAAGACTCAACTGGTTCAGTGTGCATTTCAGATGATGGAAGTATAGCAATTCGTTTAAAACAATCAAGGAAAACATGATGCTTAGACAACCAATCTAGACCTAAGATAATATCTAAACCACACAAAGGCAAACAAACCAGGTCATGTATAAACGTCCTAGCCTCAATAACAAAAGGCACCTGTTGACATACTTGACTAGTCAAGGCATTTTGAGATGTGGGTGTACGAACAATTAGATTATAATCTAACATGGTGAAATCCAATCCCAACTCATGCGTAACAGTCTCAGAAATAAATGAATGTGATGCACCGGAGTCATACAGTACAGTTAAGAGTCGAGATTTGACATAACACTGACCTTGGATTAGGGAGTCTGATTTCATTGCGTCATCAGCAGTCATAGCAAACACACGTCCTTGCTGTCGCGGCCTATCTATTCCTTGTACTGGCTTCTTCGGACAGTCCTTAGCCATATGTCCAGGCTGACCACAAGAAAAACAGATAATGCCTGTAAGCTGACAAGGTCTACCTCCATGCTCCTTTCCACACTGCCTACATACTGGTCGCATCTACGCCTACTGAGGTCGCTTACACATATCCTGTCTCATTCTTCCTCCATTCCCTCCTGTAGGACGTGCATGAACATTTCTATTCTGATTGTACCTTCGTGAAGGCATTGCTCCCTGCTTAAAATTCCTTCCCTGAGGAGCTGTATACCAATTATAATTCTGAAAAGAAGATCCTGGGCGATTCATCCGAGCTGCAGCTATCTTCTTAGCACAGTCCTCTACTAGCTGACTCTTATTAACCAACTCCGCAAAATTCCGTATTTCCAATGGAACCACTGAGTTCAACAAATCTTCACGGAGTCCTCTTTCAAATTTCAAACATTTTCACTCTTCAAAATCTGCTGGATTCCCTTGACAAACCTTGGAAAAACGACATAAATCTTCAAACTTCCTTGTATACTCAACAACAGACATACTTCCCTGTTTTAACTGCATCAACTCCATCTCCTTTGCCTCACGAGTAGCTCTAGGAAAATACTTCTTATAGAACACTTCTTTGAAAACATTCCACAAAATATTACCCTCATCTTGCTGCAGTAAACGTTGAATGCCCTGCTACCAGTGCTAAGCATCCCCTTCCAACATATAAGTAGCAAATTCTACATACTGTTCTTCCGGGACATGCTGTGCCCTCAAGGACCTTTCTATGCCTCGGAACCAATTATCAGCTTCAGTTGCTACATTTGTACCCTTGAACTTCGGTGGATTAACTTTCAAGAAAGCAGCTAATGTCATAGGCCTATCATGATTCATGTTATCTCCATCACCGTTCCCACCATTCTCACCGTTACGGTCATTGTTACGCTCTCCATTACGTTCCCTCAGACGGTTAACTGCTCGGGTAGTAGCAATCGCCGTTTCACGCACAGCCTCAGCCATAGCGTGAATCGCAGCAAACAAATTATCATCGTTTCGCGGCGGATTGTTAACAGTAGACCCTTCCCGATCGCTACGTCTCCGTGGAGGCATCCTGATTCTGTTCACACCAAACAATCAATACTAAGGTGATCAGTCTTAATACCTCAAGTTGGGCGTGAACATTATTAGAATGAAAGCACAAAGACATTCATGCAACACATATCACATAGATACCCTATAAGCATGAGACATACCACAGAGCATGCAATAAAGCATGATTCAGTCCATTCCCCAGGCTCTAACAGGAAGAACCGCTCTGATACCAAATTGTAATGACCCAACTTCTAGCATGTCTAGATCATACTAGAAATTGAATGTTACCAACTTGTTTTTCCTTTTTGTATTATTAATTAATAAATATAAGCCTGTACCTTGTTAAAACCCCGCGAATTTTACAAGTAAATTTTTTTTAAAACAAGAATAATTTAAAGTCGCATACCTTCCATATATCAAGGGATAATTAAACATTCACATACATAAAACAAAAGATAACAGAATATGGAACAACATACTATAATATACATCATGTTACAGAAGCGGCTCAGTTATATAAGCATAGAGCTATAGTACAGCACCCCTAAGTCAGTGACTCATATAGTATGTACATATATGTACATAAGACGCCCCAGGGCCTGGCCTGACCAAAAGCCCCTAAGCTGGCACCCAGGCTAGCCTAACTCTATGATATGCTTATTCCCTCT
Organism: Arachis stenosperma; assembly: GCF_014773155.1. Taxonomy (NCBI): domain Eukaryota; kingdom Viridiplantae; phylum Streptophyta; class Magnoliopsida; order Fabales; family Fabaceae; genus Arachis; species Arachis stenosperma. The sequence goes on from NC_080377.1 coordinate 83,034,057, forward strand.
AATCATGCTAACAAAAGTGAGGGAGACATTCTAATGTACTGAAGTTAGACTAGGCGTCTCAAAAAGTCTCCTCAATCCTGGTCCAGAGTACCTCACAGAAAACCACCGGGCGAATGGTGATGCTCGCCTACTGGCGCCTCGCCTGGCTCATCATCATCACTGTCAGAGGAGATAACTATGAAGTTAGGATCTTTCTCTGGATCTTCTTCTTTCTCGTCCTCTTCTTCTGCCGGAGTGATAGCAGAGGAACCACTGCTGGCCACAGGAACCATAAAAGGATAGCTACCAAACAAAATACAGTCGGGAGAAGGAGGTGGTGCCTCCATGATCTGATCATACTCATGTCCCTGCTGCTCATCAAAGACAGGAGGCTCGATCGGCTCAGGTAAAGGATCAAGCTCGGGTGGCAACACAGGAACACCCCACTCATCAAGGACAAAAGGTGCAGGAGGTGCCTCATGGATAGGCTGGGCAGGTATAGGCTCATCAGGTAGAGGAGGTTCAGGTGGAGGAGGATAGTCAGGTGAAGGTGGCATCTGCTCCTCAGGATGAGGTACCCCAGGTCCGCCGGGGTCTAACCAAGATAAAGGAAAGTCATAGGGTGCATCAGGATTAAAGTATGCTGTCTTAATAGGGTACTAGAAAGGTCTACCACGAACTACATAACTACGAATATGAGGTACCGCACAGTAGATGTAATACTCGCCGCGCACCGGGTCCTCGTGGATGTACAGTGGATCAATCTCGTAGAATAGGACTCCCGTGTCCATCTGTAGAGGTGTAAGGGGTAAGAACTGGGGAGTTCTTAGTAAGGTCGAGGTTTATAGTTAAGTTCATTTATAATGTACGCGGTCATAGAAGTATAAATAAATGTAGGGTAATATGTACATAACAGCAACATAAACTAACAAATGAACAAGAGAGAAAATAGGAAGTAAATGCACATTCACACATTAATATGCAATCTCACAGTTATGCTCAAACAAACAAGGAATAGAACAAGAACACAAGAAGATAAGCAATAAATAATGCACAAACAAGTATGATGCATGTCTGTCCCTACTGTAGGTAATGAGCTCATTTGTCGGTTTCGACCCGCACCCGACGCAATCCGACCCTCCAAGTCAGATAAGGCCTTCCCAGAACTTAATCCCAGATTAAGTACCGCATACCCTCTACCAAGTACTCTCGACTTGCAGGGCTGGTATTTGCTCAGGTCTCAATATACCACAGGTATGCGAGTCAGGCCTCTACCAAGCATTCAGCTTGCAGGGCTGGTACTACTCTACCGCAGTCTATCTGGGAAGCAACATCACAATACGGGCGTCCCCACACAACATTCACAAGCATTGTCCGAAGGCTCATAATTCACATATAACCATACTTTCCATCACTTAGCAATCATTATAAATCAAGCATTACAACATCACAGAAAGCTCATTTTACAATTCTCTGTTTACTCTGTAAGGTCAGGTACACAGCTATATCACTTTTAACTCCTTTTCTTTTTAACATAAACACAGGTTTCAAAATCTTGTTTCTTTACCTCATATACCTCTATATCTTCTCTTATACCTCTTCTTAGGTGTTTAGTAAAGGAAATTAGAGAATTCTGGACTCAAAACTGCCTTCTTGAGGCTTTTAGGAAAAACTGTCTTTTCATCAATATTTTATTATTATTAATAAAATAATATTATTAATAAAATAATATATTAATATTTTATTATTAAAATAATAATATTTTATTTAACTTTCAAAAATTGCATTTTGACCCCCGGACTCTTTGGAAATTGCACTTTGACCCTATAACTTTTAATAATTGCACTTTAGCCCCTCAACTTTTGATTAATTAATTTTCGACCCCAAACTTTTTAATAATTGCATTTTGACCCCAAAACTCCATGAATACACGTTTTCATGTTCTTCCAAAAACGAAAAACATTTTTCCAAATGTTCATCAGATTTCAATCTTTTCGGAAACCGATTTGAATCCGATTTTTATCAAACCAAAAAGAAACTTTTCAGCCATCAAGTACACATCAAATAAGCATCAAAAATCATGATTTTTATGGCTGGAATGTCACGTTTTTCAGCAGCACCAACAGCCACTTCAAAACCATTATAAACATGATTTTCAAGCATTAAACAACAAGATTTCATGATCAAACCATCACACAAACACCCAAAATCAAACCTCAAGCAACAAGATCTGATTTAACACTTCAAGAACACATCCAATCATTGATTAATTTACCAAACCTTACCTCCTTTGCTGCTGTCCAAGATTGCACCAAAAACAAGCTTCCAGAAGCACTTTTACGCATATTTTAACATCAAAAACAACTTTAGAATCTTATGAACCATGAAGGCTGAAGCTTCATGATGATGAAAAGAAGATTTTCCTCACCTTAAGGTAACTAGAAATCACGTTTTCTTGGAGCTTTTGGTGATTGAATAAGAGATCCTAAGAGAAAACATGAAGAAAACATCATTAGCTTAAGGAACCACCATGGCCGAATCTTCAAGGAGGAGGAGCAGCCTTCATACCTTGATTTACTCCATGAAAAGTGACATAGAAATGAAGAGGAGGAAGAGGTGAACACTTTGGTAAGATTAGATTTTTGATAGGGGGTTTCGGTTTGAGAAAGAACGGAGAAAGAAGCTCAGGTGTTCATCGAAGCTTCATGGTTTTCTTTCATGGTGTTCTAAGCTTTTCCAAGAACAAAAATGATAGCCAAGCTGTCCAAGGGAGGCCGTGGCTTTTGGATGATGATTATCCAAAAGTTACTTGTCAAAATATCTCAGAAAAGGATAATTACTAAAGCTAGATGTATTAGAATTTAAGTAATTACACTGCTAATGGATAAACATTAAGTTACTTAGTGTAAATGACACTAGTAACTGGATAATCATAAGAATAAAAGATATATGATGAAGCATTAGCAGTGCTAAGTTCATCTAAGAATGCCGATATTATCCGTTACCGGTAGATTTCTAGCTCAGTTATTATATTACTAAACATAGATCAACATTAATCACAGTAGAGAAGATAATAATATAATATTCTGAATAAAATAATAATATATAAATATTATATTAATATAATTTTTCTCTTGAAATTTGTGATCGGCTCGTCACATAGAGACTAACCACGGAAATCAGAATTTTGAAATTCGGGCCCGAAGTGGCTCAAAAACGCAACTCTTCGCGACATGCCTACTTAGATTAGGAGAGGTGTCCTGTGCAATCAAGCTGCTGACTCAGCAGCTTGATGATGCAGCACCTGTACAGTGGAGGTGCTTATATGCATAGAAATTTCTAAAAATTCTGTAAAAATTTCGTTTGATCCCGAAAAAGCGCCGTTTCTTCGGGGCTAGGCCGTTACACATTCCTGGAGAAGAAATATGAGGTGCACTATGGCATTGCCATGGCTTGGATTACAGTGGGCATTTTAGTAGAGAAAGAACAACAGCAAATGTGCTTCAAAGTGGCCCCTATTGGCCTAATTTTTTCAAACACACCCGAGCTTTTGTTCAAAAATGTAAGAAATGTCAAAATCCAGAAATCTATCCCGGAGACATGATATGCCACAAAACTTTATACTTGAAGTGGAGCTGTTTGATGTATGGAAAATTGATTTCATGGGATCTTTCCCATCTTCAAACTCAAACCTCTTCATTCTAACAACAATCGACTATGTGTCTAAATGAGTGGAAGCCATGACATCACCCACTAATGATGCTAAGGTTGTGATTGGATTTTTGAAGAAGGCTATATTCAATAGATTTGGGATTCTGAGAACACTAATAAGTGATGGAGGAACCCACTTCTGAAACAAACAACTCGAAGCTCTTCTTCAAAAATATGGAGTCAGAGATAAAATGGTAACTCCATATCATCCGCAAACTAGTGGACAAGTAGAGGTATCCAACCGAGAGCTGAAAATTTTTTTGGAGAAGATGGTTAATGCCTCTCGGAATGACTGGTCCTGAAAAATTGGTGATGCTCTCTGGGTCTATAGAACAACTTTCAAGACACCAATTGGCATGTTACCTTATCAATTGGTTTATGTCAATGTGCCATCTATTAGTTGAATTGGAACATAGAGCATTTTGGGTCATTAAGTTCCTAAATTTTGATGACAAGACAGTGGGTGAGAGGAGACTCCTTCGACTCAACGAGCTTGATGAATTTTGAAATCAAACCTATGATAATGCTCAGCTATATAAAAAAAGGACAAAAAGGTGGCATGATAAGAAAATCCTCTCAAAAGAATTTGAAGTGGGTCAAAAATTCTTGTTATTCAATTTACGATTGAAGCTATTTCCTGAAATATTGAAAATAAGGTGGTCTAGTCCATTCATAGTAGTAAAAATATCCCCTTATAGGCAAGTCAAAGTAATCAAGGAAAGTATTGTGAAAAGGTTCATAGTCAATGGACAAAGATTGAAGCCATATCTTGAGGAAGAAGTGGATCGACAAAAATCAACCAAACTCCTATTTTAAAGAAGCTTCAAATTGTCAAGCTAATGACGTTAAAAGAGCGTTTGTTGAGTGAAGTGGATCGGCAAAAATCAACCCAACACATCAATACCCTCTTTTTATTCCTCTATTTTATTCTTAGGTTTGTTTTTGAGTCAACCATAAAAATCTATAAAAAAAATAAAGAGATGTAACTCCCAGGAGAGTAGGCACCCAGCTCCAAAATAGAGTTAATTAAAACTGAAAGGCAAAAAATTAGTATTTAATTAATTTAAATAATAAAATATTATTAACTAATACATATATATATAATTAATTTTTATAATACATAAATTATTTTTTATAATGATTTGATTTACATAATTTTATAATAATAAATAGATTATTAAAAATTAAAAAAAAATACTAAGATCTTATATTCTCTTTAAATGTATTTTAAATGTGTACAGAATGCTTCTGATACGGGTTGAGAGGAGGATCGGGAACCCGCGGGTCGGATCGGATGTCGGACGGCCCTGATGGAGCGGAGGGGAGGTACCTGCAAAGACACTCCGACGCTCAAGTTAGAATAGATCTAAGAGGTATAAGGTGTGTGGAATGAATGAATACCTGGAGCGACCTGGGTCCTCTATTTATAGGTGATGGTGATAATCTTATCTTATCTTATTTGCTTAAGATAAGGGAGATGTTTGAATTCGAAAGTTAGTTAGAAGATCTAGAGGGCCGATTCGGGGCCTTCTAGAAAGACGAGATGGGTTGACCCGGTAAGCCGGGTTCGGGTTTTGGTCATGGGTCCGGGGTCCGTGGGCCGGATCCGTAACAGTTGCCCCCGCAGCGGGAGAGCGAGTGAGGTCGGTTTCTCGCTGAGAGTTTGAGATGTTCTCTCATCGTGTCTTCGGTGCCGTTCGAGTGTTCGTTTGGTGACGAGGTCGGTTTCTTGATTTCGTTTAGTAAAGGATTTGTCCTGACCGCATTTTGGTCTTTGACGTGACCTTTCCGTGCCTGTTGCGCCTGTTGCGTTTTTTGAGGCGTAATTGATTAGTTTGCTTTTTCAAGGGGGGCATTTATTGAGGAGGTGTTTTCTCCTTTTTGCCCCTACTATTTTTATTATGTTCAGGGTCAGTTGTGTCCTTTCGTCTTTTTGAAACCGTTTCGTTTTGGCTTCTATTTCCCTCGTCCGTTTTTCCTTTTGAAAGAGAACTTCTCCCTTTCCTGAGGAAAAACTGCTTAGTGGATTTTGCTTTCTGGTGCTGTTTCTGCTCCTGCTCATTTCCCTGTGTTTCTTCAAGTTTTTCTTCTGCTTTTACCAGGTTGGTTTTTTCTTTTCTGCTATTTCTTCCATATGTTTGTTTGTGTGCCTGTTCCTGTTTTTGTCTTGCTGTGTTTGGCGTTTTGGGTTTGGGGAAGGGGCTGAGCACCGCCATTTTCTGCTTTGCTTTGTAGTGGTGTTTAGGTTTTATTTTTCGTAATTGTGTCGAGTTGGTAGGCTGATGGTGGCGCTCCTCCCTGTTTTAGGTATGCAGCGTCGGAGAAATGAGGGTGTGGGTGCCCCCATTGCCCCTTCCAGGGGCGTCCCCAATCGCTATGGTTGGGTGACCAGCGATGTGTGGGGCGTTCCGTCGCGGATGACGGAGGGTGATCTCCAACGGCTCCGCGATCAAGGGGCAATTTGTGGTGGCGGTGAAGAGGAGGGACGATACGAGCTCGTGCTCCCTGATGCGGATGAGCGCGTATGCTATCTAAACCTCCATTCTCCCACCGTGCCGGACTGGATGTGGGTCTACGAATCCATGTTTACTCGGCTCGGAGTGCGGTTCCCTTTCTCCCCGTTTGTTCAGGGCTTACTTAGTCGGTGTTCCGTGGCACCGTCTCAGCTTCACCCGAACAGCTGGGCAGCCGTTCGGTGTTTTGAGTTGGTGTGCCAGTATCTCGATCTTCCGGCTTCGGTTCCCGTTTTTCTTTTCCTTTTCTTGTGCACTCTTCCGACTAAGGAGGGGAAGCATAAGAAAAGGTATATGTCTTTCCGGGCTCAGCCTCATCGTCGGATTTTTGGGTTGTTTGAGGATTCCTTTCACGGGTTTAAGTGGGAGTATTTTAAGGTGCGTCCCGTTGAGGGTCACCGCCCGTTTTGGCTTACTCTGGAAGGCGAGCGCCGGTTTTCGACGTACTGGAATTTTGGCGCCGGGCCGTCGGTTTTGACTAAGATTTCCTACGATGATTTGTCCCGGGAGGATAAGGATATTGCCAGCGTTTTGTGGCATTTGTTTGGCGAGCGTCCGTTGAATCCTCGGGACGTCATGGGGGATCCCGAGGCTTGTCGGACTTTTATTGGTGTGTTCCTTTCTCCCTCTTTTTTTTTTTTTTTGTAACTCTTCTAAACTCTTCTGTTGGTTTTCTTTCAGTTGAGATGGCTAGCGGGTTGACGACCTTGGCGAGGTTGAAGGCCGCGTTAGTTCGGGAGGAGGGATCGTCGTCCCCTACCACTCCTGTTTCGAATCCGGCTGTGGATTCTCAGGCTGCTCCTCAGGGGGTGGTTTCCTCGGAGGTGCCTACTGAGGCTCAAGTTCCTCCCGGTTCGCCTGAGGTGGTCGTGCTGACGGGTACTGAGGCTTCTCGGAAGAGGGGTAGGGCCGAGGAGCCGGGCAGCGAGACTTTTGAAGGGGAGGGCTTGGTCCCTAGTGTGATGGACCGACGCTTCGACGCCACGGGTTTCATTGATCAGCATTTGATGCCTGGGACAGAGTCGTTTTTTGATGGCTGTGACGTCTCGTTCCAGGCTGAGTCGGTTTACCGTGCCCTTCTTCGCTCAGTTGTGGTTGTTCGAAAAGCTGAGCCCGTGATGGCCCAAGCGGGTTTGTTGGAGAAGAAGCTTCGGCAAGCTCAGGCTGATGTGACCAAATTGAAGGAGGAGCTCAAGGTTGCTATTACTGCGAAGGAGAAAGCGGCGAAGTCTTCAGAGGATGCCGGGGCGGAGATTCTCCGACTTGCCGGTGTTGAGACTTCGCTTCTTTCTCAACTGGCTGAAGAGCGGAAGCGTTCCTCAGATGCAAGTTCTCAAGCTGCCTTGCTCCTCGCTGAGTCGGAAACTCTGAAGGCTCAGGTCGAAGCCCTGAAGAAGGAGAAAGCGGCTTTGTTGGCTGATGCTGGGGATGCCATTGCTGCTACCGAGGAGACGATGAAGGCGCAGTTTCTGGTGTTGGCCCCTGGTGTGGATGTGTCTGTGACGGGAGCCTTCAAGACCGTCCGTGATGGGCGGATTGTAGATATTTGAGTAGTTTCCTCTTGTATTTTATTTTTGGACTTGTTAGTTATTGAATATTTTGATATGGCCAAGGGCCGTGACTTTTGGGGATCGTTTAATAGTATTTTTGGCCGTCTGGGCCTTTTGTATGATCCGTTTGTGGTGTTTATTTGGCCGTTCGGGCCTTTCCGCATTATTTGTTTGTTTTAACGTAACCGTTCGTTTAGTCGGTTTTTTGGATATCCGTGTGTTCGGCCTGAAGGGTGATCAGTCCTCCAGCGATGGCCGTGTCTTCGTTCCGTGTTTTAAGAAACAGTAGTGACTTTGTGAAAATAACTTGTAAAAAATTTTATTTGAATAGTTGGGCCTCGTTAAAACCCTTCGTGAGGGAAAGAGTACCCGAGGTTCTAAAAGACAATAAACAATAAAAAATAAAGGGAAATAAAGGGTGATTAAAAAATAAAGAGTGACTCATTTAAGTATAGTATCTTCGTAGGTTGGCCGCGTTCCAAGTTCTTGGTATTTCGCTGCCGTCTAGTCGTTCGAGTTTATACGCTCCTTTTCCTATTACGGCCTTGACTCTGTATGGTCCTTCCCAGTTGGGTGTGAGCTTTCCTTCTCCTGGGGTCGGGAGGCCGATGTCGTTTCGTCGTAGGACGAGGTCGTTGTCCGCGAATTCTCGTCGGATGACGCCGTGATTATACCTTAGGCTGATCCTTTGTTTGAGTGCTAATTCTTTGACGTGGGCTATGCTTCTTGCTTCGTCTATGAGGTCTCGCTCTGCTTCTTCGTCGTTACCTCCAACCGTTTTTCTGGGGCTGGGGTCTCCGATTTCTACTGGGATGACCGCTTCTACGCCGTATGTGAGTCGGAAGGGCGTTTCTCCCGTGCTTGTTTGGGGTGTTGTTCGGTATGACCATAGGACTGATCCCAACTCGTCTGCCCACAATCCCTTGGCTTCGTCAAGTCGTTTCTTAAGTCCTTTGACGATAATTTTGTTGGCGGATTCCACCTGTCCGTTTGTTTGGGGATGTTCTACCGAGCTGAAGCGATGGGAAACGTGCAATGCTTCTAAGAGTTCTCTGAATTTTCAGTCTGTGAATTGGGTTCCGTTGTCGGAGATGATGACTTCGGGAATTCCGAACCGAGTAATGATTTGTCGCCAGACGAATTTCCGGCATTGGGTTGCCGTGATGGAGGCCAGGGGTTCGGCTTCAACCCATTTGGTGTAGTAGTCTATGGCGACGATAAGGTATCTGAGTTGGCCGGGTGCCGTGGGGAAAGGCCCGACGAGGTCGATTCCCCAACTGCCGAATGGCCGTTCTGCCGATATCACGCTGAGTGGTTGTGGGGCGGCTTGGTGGATATTGGCATGCCTTTGGCATTTGTCGCAGCTTTTAGTTAGTTGTATGGAGTCTCGTATGATCGTGGGCCAGAAATAGCCGGCCCTGATGATTTTTTGGGCTAGCGTTTTCCCTCCGATGTGGTGACCGCAGCAGCCTTCGTGGATCTCACGGAGTATGTACTCCGTGTCCCCGGGCTCGATACATTTAAGTAGGGGCTGCGAGAATCCGCGCTTGTATAGTTGTCCTGCTATGATGGTGTAATTGGCGGCTTCCCTTTTTATTCGCCTTTCCTCTTTCGGATCTGGTGGCAGGATTCCGTCGCGGAGATATTGCCAGATCGGGTATGTCTAAGACTCCCGGTTCGAGGATGCTAGGTGTGCGTTGATTTCCGTTGATACGGAGGGCGACTTCACGACCTCCTGGATTAGCGATCTGTTGCCGTGTCCTGATTTCGTGCTGGCTAGCTTGGAAAGTAGGTCCGCCCTGGCGTTTCGCTCTCTGGGGACGTGATGTATGTAGACGTTTTCGAATCCTTCTTTTGTTTCACTTACTTTTTTGAGGTATTGTTGGAGCAGGGGGTCCCGGGTTTGATAGTTCCCGTTAATTTGGGAGCATACCACCTGGGAATCGGTGTTAACTTCGAGTACCTTGGCGCTGACTTCCTGAGCTAGGTTTAGGCCTGCCAAAAGGGCCTCGTATTCTGCTTGGTTATTTGATACTGGAAAGTCGTATCTTATTGATTGTTCAATTGTGATCCCATTTTGGTTTTCGAGTATGATTCCGGCGCCTCCGTGAGTGGAGTTTGACGAGCCATCGACGTGCAGCTTCCATGGTTCGGGTGTCAGCTTGGTCGGAGTCATTTTGGCGATGAAGTCGGTCAAGGCCTGTGCTTTGATGGCGTTTCGGGGTTCGAACCTGATCTGGAATTGGGATAACTCGATGGACCATGCTAGCATTCTTCCTGCTAGGTCGGGTTTTTGTAATACTTGTTTGACCGTTTGGTCGGTTCGAACCGTTATGGGGTGAGCCTGGAAGTATTGTCGTAGTCGTCGGGATGCCGATAGGAGTGCGAAAGCCAGTTTTTCTAGTCGTGAATAGCGGGCTTCTGTGTCTTGTAGCACCTTGCTTATGAAGTATATGGGCTTTTGTTCCTTTTTCTCGTTTTCCCGGACGAGTGCTGCTGCGATTGTTTCTTCCGTTATGGAAAGGTACAGGTATAATGTTTCCCCTGTTTGAGGTTTTGCGAGGATTGGAGGTTCCGTTAGGACCTTCTTAAAGTGTTGGAAAGCTTCTTCGCATTCTGCCTCCCATTTGAAGGGGGTTCCTTTTTTCATAAGTTTGAAAAAAGGGATTGCCTTTTGTGCCGAAGCTCCGAGGAACCGGGATAGTGCGGTTAGTCGGCCGGTGAGCTTTTGGATTTCTTTGAGGTTTTTGGGACTTGTCATCTCGAGGACGGCACGGCATTTTTCCGGGTTTGCCTCAACTCCGCGTTGTGTGATCATGAACCCGAGGAATTTTCCTGCTTCCATTCCGAAAGCGCACTTTGTTGGGTTGAGTCGCATTTGGTGCTTTCGCAAAGTGTTCATTATGACCTTTAGATCGTCGGTTAGTTGCTCGCCGGATTCCGTTTTGGCGAGCATATCATCTATGTAGACTTCTATTTTGTTTCCGGTTAAGTTGCGAAATATTTTGTTAACAAGTCGCTGGTAGGTGGCTCCGGCGTTTTTCAAGCCGAAGGGCATTACTTTATAGCAGTAGGTTCCGTCTGGGGTGATGAATGCTGTCTTTTCTTCGTCTGGTCGGTGCATCGGGATCTGGTTGTAGCCGGAGTATGCGTCCATGAAGCTGAGGTACCGGTGTCCGGATGCTGCATCTACTAGTCCGTCGATGTTTGGTAGGGGGAAGGCGTCTTTCGGGCATGCTTTGTTGAGATCTGTGTAATCAACGCACATTCGCCACTTCCCGTTAGACTTTTTAACTAGTACGACGTTGGCTAGCCAGGTCGTGTAAGGGAGTTCTCGGATGAAGTTGGCTTCGAGTAGGGCTTTTACTTGTTTTTGGACCTCGGCGGCTCGGTCTGGTGACATTTTCCGTCTTCTTTGCGCCACGGGTTTGGCTAGGGGGTCTACTGCCAGATGGTGAGACATCAGATCGGGACTTATTCCCGGCATGTCGGCTGGTGTGAATGCGAATAGGTCTCTGTTTTGTTTCAAAAGTTGAGAGAGTTCTTCTTTGAGGTCGTGTGGGAGGTTTTTGTTGATGAACGTGTATTCATCTTTGGTTGGCCCTATTTGTAGTTTTTCCATGTCCTCTTCTGGTTCCGGTCTAGGTTGGCCGTCAAGCCGTGCGTCTAGGTCGGCAAGGAATATTCCGGCCGCGTCCCGAGATTTTTGTCTTAGAGCTAAGCTATTGTTGTCGCATTCGGCTGCAACTTCTCGGTCTCCGTGAATGGTTCCGATGGTGCCGTCATCGGCTTTGAATTTCATGAGAAGGTATTTGGTGAAGATGACTGCCGAGAAGTCGTTAATTGTTTTTCTCCCGAGAATGACGTTATAGGCTGTGGAGTCTTTTAGGACGACGAATTCGGATAGGATCGTCTTTCTCTGATTGCTTGTTCCTATGGTGATGGGGAGAGTGATCGAGCCGTCTGGTTTGAGGAAGTTGTCTCCGAGGCCCGTGACGCCGTGGCGATGCGTTTGGAGGTTGTCGTTGCAGAGCCCGAGTTTGTCGAAGGCTCCTCGGAAGAGGATATTGGAGTCGGCACCCGTGTCCACGAGTATTCTTCTTACTAGTCCTGTTCCGATTCGGGCTGATATGACGAAGGGGGCATCTCCGGCCGAGGTGCCGTGCTGGCAGTCCTCGGGTAAGAAGGTTATCGTGCTGTCGGCAATGGTTACTGGGTCGTGGTTTTTGACGGCCATTATCTTGAGGTCTTTTTTCATTGTTAGTTTTGATTTATTTGGCACGTCTTTGCCCGTGATGACGTTCACTATGATGGTCGGATCTTCTTCGGTGTTTTCCCTGGGTGGTTTTTGAGTTCTTGGGTTGCGTCCTTCTCTTTCTGGTGATTTGTCTCTGTCGGCGCGCCTCGGTTCTCTGATAATTTTGACGAACTCGGGGAGTTTGCCGTCTCGTATAGCTTGCTCAAGAGCGTCTTTGAGATCGTAACAATCTTATGTTTTGTGGCCGTATCCGCGGTGATAGTCGCAGTAGAGGGTTTTGTTTCCTCCTGTCCTTTCCTTGAGTGGTCGGGCTCTGGGGATGATGCCTCGATCTGCTATTTGGTGGTATACCTCAGTAATTGATGCTGTTAGGGGAGTGTAGTTGGAAAATTTTCCTATTCTTGGTGGTCTGTGGGTCGGTTTAAGGTGGTCTCGTTGGTTCTCTTTGGGTGGTGCGTTATGACGGGGAGTCGGGTTGCCGTGTTGGGTGGCGGCGTGCTGCCGTTTGTTGGCGGCGACGACCTGGCTGACTTCCTCGTCGTTGATGTAATCTTTGGCGACGTTCTGGATTTCGTGCATGGTCCACACTGGTTTGGTGGTGAGATGTTTGCGAAAGTCTTCATTCATGAGTCCGTTAGTTAGGCAGAGGCTGGCAACGGAGTCCGTGAGTCCGTCGACCGTTAGGCATTCGTCGTTGAAGCGGTCGAGGTATTTTCTTGTGGATTCTTCTTGCCTTTGTGTGACCCCTAACAGGCTGATGGGGTGTTTGGCTTTGGTGATTCGGGTTGTGAACTGGGCCATGAATTTTCTTGTGATGTCGTGGAAGCTAGTTATGGATCCGTTTGGGAGGGCGTTGAACCATTTGATCGCTGGCTCGGAAAGGGTTACTGGGAAGGCTCTGCATCGGACTGCGTCGGATGCTCCTTCTAAGTTCATTCTGGCCTCAAAGGCCGTTAGGTGCTCTTGAGGGTCTTTAGTTCCGTCGTACTTCATGTCGGTGGGTTTGTCGAAACCTTTGGGGAGTTTTGCTCTTAAGATTCCTTCCGTGAAGGGCGTAGCTCCCATTATGGTATGGTCGCTTCTCGTGCGTTTGGTGCTTCGGTATCTCCGGTCTTCGTCTGAATCATGCTGACGGTTTACATCCCGAGAATCGCTGCGATGGTGTTTCTTGTCGTATCGTCGTTCAGGCGATTTCTTGCGTCGGCGGTTGCGTGAGGTGCTGCGACCATCTCTCCTATTGTGCTGCCGGATTGGCGACCTTCCGTGGTGGGATCTTGACCTGGAAGTTGCCTGGCTTCCATGCTCGTTATTGTGTTTTTCTCGGTCGTTTAGCTTGCCTTCAAGTTCTTGGACCCGGAGACAGAGATCCTGGATGATTTGTGCCGCTTTGTCCCTGGCTTTCTTGGGATGTTGTGGGTCCGTCGTGACGTCCTCGTTTGCGTGGTGGATGGTGCTTGCTATTTTTGCTTGGTTTGTGGCTTCATGGTGTTCTGAGATCGGACGACGCGGTTGGGAGTCGTCCTGGCTTGATGGGTTATCCTCCAGGATGCCCTCCATCCGGTCTGATTGTTGCAGGTCCCCACAGACGGCGCCAATGTACAGAATGCTTCTGATACGGGTTGAGAGGAGGATCGGGAACCCGCGGGTCGGATCGGATGTCGGACGGCCCTGATGGAGCGGAGGGGAGGTACCTGCAAAGACACTCCGACGCTCAAGTCAGAATAGATCTAAGAGGTATAAGGTGTGTGGAATGAATGAATACCTGGAGGGACCTGGGTCCTCTATTTATAGGTGATGGTGATAATCTTATCTTATCTTATTTGCTTAAGATAAGGGAGATGTTTGAATTCGAAAGTTAGTTAGAAGATCTAGAGGGCCGATTCGGGGCCTTCTAGAAAGACGAGATGGGTTGACCCGGTAAGCCGGGTTCGGGTTTTGGTCATGGGTCCGGGGTCCGTGGGCCGGATCCGTAACAAAATGTATTTTATATTATTCTCAGCCAATTTATTCTTGCTTTTAAACTCCAAGTATTTAGTTTCAAAATTTGTATAACCTGAATTCTATTATTAAATATAAAAAAATTATAGTGATGTAAATTATTTTTTTTTATTTTTTAAATTTTTAACAATAGAATGATCAATTTATATATAAAAAATATACTTTTAAAAAATAAGTCTTTCAACTATTATTTAGAATTTAGTATTCAAATCAATTAAAAAAAGAAAAATTCAACGTCATCACTCTACTTTTAGAATTAGTTCAGCCCTGTGATAGTCTCCTAGTGTTCATGATCTTTATGCACGCCTCACCATGTTGTCTCTAAAATCGATAACATTAAGCGATGCATAAATATACTAAGTTTAATAAAATTCAGTTAATATTAAGCTATTGTTAGAATAACTAATTAAATATAAATTTTTTATTTTAAATTAAATCATAAGAATAAAATGATCTAATTTTACTTTTAAGAAAATTGTAAAAACATATAAATTAAGATTAAGATTATCGTTTAATTACAATAAATACATGATAGAAAAATTGTAAACTAAAGTGAATAAGTATCCAAAAATAATTTCTACAAAGAAGTAACAAACTTATAGAAGAATATAAATATCTAAAATTACATATTAAATAAAATTTAAAATTATACATAATCAACTAAATTTGTCTACGAACAACATTTATATCTTTTGCCTTGAATGATTATTCTAAACTAATACCCTTAATCTTGATTTTGATTTTTACTCTTGAAAGAGCAACATAAAGTTGTCTTGTGTGTAAAAACATGCTTCGACAAATATTGACTCATATGTTTGACCCCTAAAGCTTGTTAATAGTCATCGTCTCATAGATAATAACACACATAAGAGAGGAAGAGCCATTTCCTACTATTAAGATCACCTAACATTGCAATGGCACTGTCACCAACTTCATATACCACATAATACCACAAAAGTCATGTAAAATTATAAATATACATTAATAGAGCAGCAGTCAAAATAATAATGATAATAAAAAAATACAATTATAGACATTCAAAAGAGCACAGAATATTATATATCACATAAGCAAGTTTTTTGAAAACTTCATAACTAAGTCATTT
Source organism: Arachis stenosperma (assembly GCF_014773155.1). Taxonomy (NCBI): domain Eukaryota; kingdom Viridiplantae; phylum Streptophyta; class Magnoliopsida; order Fabales; family Fabaceae; genus Arachis; species Arachis stenosperma. The sequence goes on from NC_080377.1 coordinate 83,049,171, forward strand.
AAGAAATATGAATAGCTATTTTTTTAGAGAACAGGATGCACATTACACGCAATGCAAAATGGCTGATCTCTAAACTCTCATTATGTAGAATAATAGGTTCACATAAATAGAAGAGTCTAAGAAAGAATTGTCTTAATTCTATAGGAACGGAGGCTTTCAAAAGAAAAATTGAAAAAATGGTTCAAATGCATATATTTGCCAAACATTAATTTTTCAAGATAAGAGACAATTCACTATCTCAACAAAAATTAGCTGGAAAAGATATAGCTTGTGTAGTTAGAGCATGAATATACAATAATGAAAGCTAAAGCAGCAAAAGATAAAAAGCTTCATGTTTTTTTTTTTAAAAAATAAATATGCACTCCAAACCATAAATATTCAAACTTTGCACCAGTCAGATCCACCTCATCCAACTAAAACATAACAACTGAAAGAAGAATAGCAAACACTAATGTTGCGAAGCAATTGATACATACCATTAATATAAAAGGAAACCAATTGGAGAATAAAGTGTACAAAATCCACTATCAGGTGTCAGAAATTCACAATTATGATTTCAACCATAGAATAAATTGATAAATGACTAAGTGGATAAAAAAACTATATGGGAGAGAGAGCTTAATTTTTTTGAATCTAAAATCATTAGGAATTGTGGTGCAGAATTCTCTGTAATAAACAAAGAACTCAATTAAACAATGGCAACCCAATATTTTAAAGCAAAATTATATCCCTCAAAAAGAAAAAAACTTAAGTCATAATATATAGACAAATAAGTATCCAACTCTTTGAAAAGCAACTAAACAGGAGAAGACACATCAACAAAAATGAAAAAGAAAAAAAGCATTGAACACTAAGTACAAAGGAAAAAAAAGAGCATAGAACATTAAGTATTACGAAGTACTGAATCTTCTTACTCACGTAATTGCTCAAGGAATTTCCTATCAAATTTATCAGTCACATAAGCAAGTTTTTTGAGAACTTCATAGCCCTAAATCATTTAAGAAATATAAATAGTTATTTTTCTAGAAAACAGGATGCACAATGCACGCAATGCAAAATAGTTGATCTCTAAACTCTCATTATGTAGAATAATAGATTCTCATAAATGAAAGAGTCTAAGAAAGAACTATCTTAATTCTATAGGAACAGAGGATTTCAAAAGAAAAATTGTAAAATGGTTTAAATGCATATATTTGCCAAACATATAAATTTTTCAAGATAAAGAGACAAATCACCATCTCAACAAATCATAAATGTTCACTCCAAACCATAAATATTCAAACTTTGTGCCAGTCAAATCCACCTCATCGAACTAAAACATAACCACTGAAAGAAGAATATCAAATACTAATGTTGCGAAGCAATTGATACATATCATTAATCTAAAAAGGAAACAAACCAGAACGAAGTCACCGACACATAAAATAGTGTCCCATTTGTAATTCTTCAAATCTTATTAATAAACTGAATGGTAATAGAGGATCTGTTAATTTTATTAATAAGTTCAACTATGTCCTGTTTCAAGCATCTGCTCTCAAGTGAGGAAAAAGAAACTAAAGACGGTCAAATTCTGTGTTTTATTTGTTCTTCGTTCTGTTTTCTTTTCCTCCTTAAAAAGTAGAATCTTGCTTATGTATGAATGAGATATCAAAAGATTTCTTGCATGCACACTAAAGAAAGCAATTTTTCTTCTTTTTTTTCCCCTTGATAATCTAGAATGATATACGGTTCCTTCATGAGGATATTTAAAGTCTTGGAACCATGCTTACTAACCAAATCAGATATAAAATATTTAGACAGGCATAATTAAAATGAATAATTAATGACAACATAATAGAACATACACAAAGTGACACCACTAAGGAATCTTATGGAAACTTACTCAGTTACTTGTTTATTCAAATTAATGTAGATATAGGTTTGTTACGGATCCGGCCCACGGACCCCGGACCCATGACCAAAACCCGAACCCGGCTTACCGGGTCAACCCATCTCGTCTTTCTAGAAGGCCCCGAATCGGCCCTCTAGATCTTCTAACTAACTTTCGAATTCAAACATCTTCCTTATCTTAAGCAAATAAGATAAGATAAGATTATCACCATCACCTATAAATAGAGGACCCAAGTCCCTCCAGGTATTCATTCATTCCACATACCTTATACCTCTTAGATCTATTCTGACTTGAGCGTCGGAGTGTCTTTGCAGGTACCTCCCCTCCGCTCCATCAGGGCCGTCCGACATCCGATCCGACCCGCGGGTTCCCGATCCTCCTCTCAACCCGTATCAGAAGCATTCTGTACATTGGCGCCGTCTGTGGGGACCTGCAACAATCAGACCGGATGGAGGGCATCCTGGAGGATAACCCATCAAGCCAGGACGACTCCCAACCGCGTCGTCCGATCTCAGAACACCATGAAGCCACAAACCAAGCAAAAATAGCAAGCACCATCCACCACGCAAACGAGGACGTCACGACGGACCCACAACATCCCGAGAAAGCCAGGGACAAAGCGGCACAAATCATCCAGGATCTCTGTCTCCGGGTCCAAGAACTTGAAGGCAAGCTAAACGACCGAGAAAAACACAATAACGAGCATGGAAGCCAGGCAACTTCCAGGTCAAGATCCCACCACGGAAGGTCGCCAATCCGGCAGCACAATAGGAGAGATGGTCGCAGCACCTCACGCAACCGCCGACGCGAGAAATCGCCTGAACGACGATACGACAAGAAACACCATCGCAGCGATTCTCGGGATGTAAACCGTCAGCATGATTCAGATGAAGACCGGAGATACCGAAGCACCAAACGCACGAGAAGCGACCATACCATAATGGGAGCTACGCCCTTCACAGAAGGAATCTTAAGAGCAAAACTCCCCAAAGGTTTCGACAAACCCACCGACATGAAGTACGACGGAACTAAAGACCCTCAAGAGCACCTAACGGCCTTTGAGGCCAGAATGAACTTAGAAGGAGCATCCGACGCAGTCCGATGCAGAGCCTTCCCAGTAACCCTTTCCGGGCCAGCGATCAAATGGTTCAACGCCCTCCCAAACGGATCCATAACTAGCTTCCACGACATCACAAGAAAATTCATGGCCCAGTTCACAACCCGAATCACCAAAGCCAAACACCCCATCAGCCTGTTAGGGGTCACACAAAGGCAAGAAGAATCCACAAGAAAATACCTCGACCGCTTCAACGACGAATGCCTAACGGTCGACGGACTCACGGACTCCGTTGCCAGCCTCTGCCTAACTAACGGACTCATGAATGAAGACTTTCGCAAACATCTCACCACCAAACCAGTGTGGACCATGCACGAAATCCAGAACGTCGCCAAAGATTACATCAACGACGAGGAAGTCAGCCAGGTCGTCGCCGCCAACAAACGGCAGCACGCCGCCACCCAACACGGCAACCCGACTCCCCGTCATAACGCACCACCCAAAGAGAACCAACGAGACCACCTTAAACCGACCCACAAACCACCAAGAATAGGAAAATTTTCCAACTACACTCCCCTAACAGCATCAATTACTGAGGTATACCACCAAATAGCAGATCGAGGCATCATCCCCAGAGCCCGACCACTCAAGGAAAGGACAGGAGGAAACAAAACCCTCTACTGCGACTATCACCGCGGATACGGCCACAAAACACAAGATTGTTACGATCTCAAAGACGCTCTTGAGCAAGCTATACGAGACGGCAAACTCCCCGAGTTCGTCAAAATCATCAGAGAACCGAGGCGCGCCGACAGAGACAAATCACCAGAAAGAGAAGGACGCAACCCAAGAACTCAAAAACCACCCAGGGAAAACACCGAAGAAGATCCGACCATCATAGTGAACGTCATCACGGGCAAAGACGTGCCAAATAAATCAAAACTAACAATGAAAAAAGACCTCAAGATAATGGCCGTCAAAAACCACGACCCAGTAACCATTGCCGACAGCACGATAACCTTCTTACCCGAGGACTGCCAGCACGGCACCTCGGCCGGAGATGCCCCCTTCGTCATATCAGCCCGAATCGGAACAGGACTAGTAAGAAGAATACTCGTGGACACGGGTGCCGACTCCAATATCCTCTTCCGAGGAGCCTTCGACAAACTCGGGCTCCGCAACGACAACCTCCAAACGCATCGCCACGGCGTCACGGGCCTCGGAGACAACTTCCTCAAACCAGACGGCTCGATCACTCTCCCCATCACCATAGGAACAAGCAATCAGAGAAAGACGATCCTATCCGAATTCGTCGTCCTAAAAGACTCCACAGCCTATAACGTCATTCTCGGGAGAAAAACAATTAACGACTTCTCGGCAGTCATCTTCACCAAATACCTTCTCATGAAATTCAAAGCCGATGACGGCACCATCGGAACCATTCACGGAGACCGAGAAGTTGCAGCCGAATGCGACAACAATAGCTTAGCTCTAAGACAAAAATCTCGGGACGCGGCCGGAATATTCCTTGCCGACCTAGACGCACGGCTTGACGGCCAACCTAGACCGGAACCAGAAGGGGACATGGAAAAACTACAAATAGGGCCAACCAAAGATGAATACACGTTCATCAACAAAAACCTCCCACACGACCTCAAAGAAGAACTCTCTCAACTTTTGAAACAAAACAGAGACCTATTCGCATTCACACCAGCCGACATGCCGGGAATAAGTCCCGATCTGATGTCTCACCATCTGGCAGTAGACCCCCTAGCCAAACCCGTGGCGCAAAGAAGACGGAAAATGTCACCAGACCGAGCCGCCGAGGTCCAAAAACAAGTAAAAGCCCTACTCGAAGCCAACTTCATCCGAGAACTCCCTTACACGACCTGGCTAGCCAACGTCGTACTAGTTAAAAAGTCTAACGGGAAGTGGCGAATGTGCGTTGATTACACAGATCTCAACAAAGCATGCCCGAAAGACGCCTTCCCCCTACCAAACATCGACGGACTAGTAGATGCAGCATCCGGACACCGGTACCTCAGCTTCATGGACGCATACTCCGGCTACAACCAGATCCTGATGCACCGACCAGACGAAGAAAAGACAGCATTCATCACCCCAGACGGAACCTACTGCTATAAAGTAATGCCCTTCGGCTTGAAAAACGCCGGAGCCACCTACCAGCGACTTGTTAACAAAATATTTCGCAACTTAACCGGAAACAAAATAGAAGTCTACATAGATGATATGCTCGCCAAAACGGAATCCGGCGAGCAACTAACCGACGATCTAAAGGTCATAATGAACACTTTGCGAAAGCACCAAATGCGACTCAACCCAACAAAGTGCGCTTTCGGAATGGAAGCAGGAAAATTCCTCGGTTCATGATCACACAACGCGGAGTTGAGGCAAACCCGGAAAAATGCCGTGCCGTCCTCGAGATGACAAGTCCCAAAAACCTCAAAAAAATCCAAAAGCTCACCGGCCGACTAACCGCACTATCCCGGTTCCTCGGAGCTTCGGCACAAAAGGCAATCCCTTTTTTCAAACTTATGAAAAAAGGAACCCCCTTCAAATGGGAGGCAGAATGCGAAGAAGCTTTCCAACACTTTAAGAAGGTCCTAACGGAACCTCCAATCCTCGCAAAACCTCAAACAGGGGAAACATTATACCTGTACCTTTCCATAACGGAAGAAACAATCGCAGCAGCACTCGTCCGGGAAAACGAGAAAAAGGAACAAAAGCCCATATACTTCATAAGCAAGGTGCTACAAGACACAGAAGCCCGCTATTCACGACTAGAAAAACTGGCTTTCGCACTCCTATCGGCATCCCGACGACTACGACAATACTTCCAGGCTCACCCCATAACGGTTCGAACCGACCAAACGGTCAAACAAGTATTACAAAAACCCGACCTAGCAGGAAGAATGCTAGCATGGTCCATCGAGTTATCCCAATTCCAGATCAGGTTCGAACCCCGAAACGCCATCAAAGCACAGGCCTTGACCGACTTCGTCGCCGAAATGACTCCGACCAAGCTGACACCCGAACCATGGAAGCTGCACGTCGATGGCTCGTCAAACTCCACTCACGGAGGCGCCGGAATCATACTCGAAAACCAAAATGGGATCACAATTGAACAATCAATAAGATACGACTTTCCAGTATCAAATAACCAAGCAGAATACGAGGCCCTTTTGGCAGGCCTAAACCTAGCTCGGGAAGTCGGCGCCAAGGTACTCGAAGTTAACACCGATTCCCAGGTGGTATGCTCCCAAATTAACGGGAACTATCAAACCCGGGACCCCCTGCTCCAACAATACCTCAAATAAGTAAGTGAAACAAAAGAAGGATTCGAAAACGTCTCCATACATCACGTCCCCAGAGAGCAAAACGCCAGGGCGGACCTACTTTCCAAGCTAGCCAGCACGAAATCAGGACACGGCAACAGATCGCTAATCCAGGAGGTCGTGAAGTCGCCCTCCGTATCAACGGAAATCAGCGCACACCTAGCATCCTCGAACCGGGAGTCTTGGACATACCCGATCTGGCAATATCTCCGCGACGGAATCCTGCCACCAGATCCGAAAGAGGAAAGGCGAATAAAAAGGGAAGCCGCCAATTACACCATCATAGCAGGACAACTATACAAGCGCGGTTTCTCGTAGCCCCTACTTAAATGTATCGAGCCCGGGGACACGGAGTACATACTCCGCGAGATCCACGAAGGCTGCTGCGGTCACCACATCGGAGGGAAAACGCTAGCCCAAAAAATCATCAGGGCCGGCTATTTCTGGCCCACGATCATACGAGACTCCATAGAACTAACTAAAAGCTGCGACAAATGCCAAAGGCATGCCAATATCCACCAAGCCGCCCCACAACCACTCAGCGTGATATCGGCAGAACGGTCATTCGGCAGTTGGGGAATCGACCTCGTCGGGCCCTTCCCCACGGCACCCGGCCAACTCAGATACCTTATCGTCGCCATAGACTACTACACCAAATGGGTTGAAGCCAAACCCCTGGCCTCCATCACGGCAACCCAATGCCGGAAATTCGTCTGGCGACAAATCATTACTCGGTTCGGAATTCCCGAAGTCATCATCTCCGACAACGGAACCCAATTCATAGACAGAAAATTCAGAGAACTCTTAGAAGCATTGCACGTTTCCCATCGCTTCAGCTCGGTAGAACATCCCCAAACAAACGGACAGGTGGAATCCGCGAACAAAATTATCGTCAAAGGACTTAAGAAACGACTTGACGAAGCCAAGGGATTGTGGGCAGACGAGTTGGGATCAGTCCTATGGTCATACCGAACAACACCCCAAACAAGCACGGGAGAAACGCCCTTCCGACTCACATACGGCGTAGAAGCGGTCATCCCAGTAGAAATCGGAGACCCCAGCCCCAGAAAAACGGTTGGAGGTAACGACGAAGAAGCAGAGCGAGACCTCATAGACGAAGCAAGAAGCATAGCCCACGTCAAAGAATTAGCACTCAAACAAAGGATCAGCCTAAGGTATAATCACGGCGTCATCCGACGAGAATTCGCGGACAACGACCTCGTCCTACGACGAAACGACATCGGCCTCCCGACCCCAGGAGAAGGAAAGCTCGCACCCAACTGGGAAGGACCATACAGAGTCAAGGCCGTAATAGGAAAAGGAGCGTATAAACTCGAACGACTAGACGGCAGCGAAATACCAAGAACTTGGAACGCGGCCAACCTACGAAGATACTATACTTAAATGAGTCACTCTTTATTTTTTAATCACCCTTTATTTCCCTTTATTTTTTATTGTTTATTGTCTTTTAGAACCTCGGGTACTCTTTCCCTCACGAAGGGTTTTAACGAGGCCCAACTATTCAAATAAAATTTTTTACAAGTTATTTTCACAAAGTCACTACTGTTTCTTAAAACACGGAACGAAGACACGGCCATCGCTGGAGGACTGATCACCCTTCAGGCCGAACACACGGATATCCAAAAAACCGACCAAACGAACGGTTACGTTAAAACAAACAAATAATGCGGAAAGGCCCGAACGGCCAAATAAACACCACAAACGGATCATACAAAAGGCCCAGACGGCCGAAAATACTATTAAACGATCCCCAAAAGTCACGGCCCTTGGCCATATCAAAATATTCAATAACTAACAAGTCCAAAAATAAAATACAAGAGGAAACTACTCAAATATCTACAATCCGCCCATCACGGACGGTCTTGAAGGCTCCCGTCACAGACACATCCACACCAGGGGCCAACACCAGAAACTGCGCCTTCATCGTCTCCTCGGTAGCAGCAATGGCATCCCCAGCATCAGCCAACAAAGCCGCTTTCTCCTTCTTCAGGGCTTCGACCTGAGCCTTCAGAGTTTCCGACTCAGCGAGGAGCAAGGCAGCTTGAGAACTTGCATCTGAGGAACGCTTCCGCTCTTCAGCCAGTTGAGAAAGAAGCGAAGTCTCAACACCGGCAAGTCGGAGAATCTCCGCCCCGGCATCCTCTGAAGACTTCGCCGCTTTCTCCTTCGCAGTAATAGCAACCTTGAGCTCCTCCTTCAATTTGGTCACATCAGCCTGAGCTTGCCGAAGCTTCTTCTCCAACAAACCCGCTTGGGCCATCACGGGCTCAGCTTTTCGAACAACCACAGCTGAGCGAAGAAGGGCACGGTAAACCGACTCAGCCTGGAACGAGACGTCACAGCCATCAAAAAACGACTCCGTCCCAGGCATCAAATGCTGATCAATGAAACCCGTGGCGTCGAAGCGTCGGTCCATCACACTAGGGACCAAGCCCTCCCCTTCAAAAGTCTCGCTGCCCGGCTCCTCGGCCCTACCCCTCTTCCGAGAAGCCTCAGTACCCGTCAGCACGACCACCTCAGGCGAACCGGGAGGAACTTGAGCCTCAGTAGGCACCTCCGAGGAAACCACCCCCTGAGGAGCAGCCTGAGAATCCACAGCCGGATTCGAAACAGGAGTGGTAGGGGACGACGATCCCTCCTCCCGAACTAACGCGGCCTTCAACCTCGCCAAGGTCGTCAACCCGCTAGCCATCTCAACTGAAAGAAAACCAACAGAAGAGTTTAGAAGAGTTACAAAAAAAAAAAAAAAAAAGAGGGAGAAAGGAACACACCAATAAAAGTCCGACAAGCCTCGGGATCCCCCATGACGTCCCGAGGATTCAACGGACGCTCGCCAAACAAATGCCACAAAACGCTGGCAATATCCTTATCCTCCCGGGACAAATCATCGTAGGAAATCTTAGTCAAAACCGACGGCCCGGCGCCAAAATTCCAGTACGTCGGAAACCGGCGCTCGCCTTCCAGAGTAAGCCAAAACGGGCGGTGACCCTCAACGGGACGCACCTTAAAATACTCCCACTTAAACACGTGAAAGAAATCCTCAAACAACCCAAAAATCCGACGATGAGGCTGAGCCCGGAAAGACATATACCCTTTCTTATGCTTCCCCTCCTTAGTCGGAAGAGTGCACAAGAAAAGGAAAAGAAAAACGGGAACCGAAGCCGGAAGATCGAGATACTGGCACACCAACTCAAAACACCGAACGGCTGCCCAGCTGTTCGGGTGAAGCTGAGACGGTGCCACGGAACACCGACTAAGTAAGCCCTGAACAAACGGGGAGAAAGGGAACCGCACTCCGAGCCGAGTAAACATGGATTCGTAGACCCACATCCAGTCCGGCACGGTGGGAGAATGGAGGTTTAGATAGCAGACGCACTCATCCGCATCAGGGAGCACGAGCTTGTATCGTCCCTCCTCTTCACCGCCACCACAAATTGCCCCTTGATCGCGGAGCCGTTGGAGATCACCCTCCGTCATCCGCGACGGAACGCCCCACACATCGCTGGTCACCCAACCATAGCGATTGGGGACGCCCCTGGAAGGGGCAATGGGGGCACCCACACCCTCATTTCTCCGACGCTGCATACCTAAAACAGGGAGGAGCGCCACCATCAGCCTACCAACTCGACACAATTACGAAAAATAAAACCTAAACACCACTACAAAGCAAAGCAGAAAATGGCGGTGCTCAGCCCCTTCCCCAAACCCAAAACGCCAAACACAGCAAGACAAAAACAGGAACAGGCACACAAACAAACATATGGAAGAAATAGCAGAAAAGAAAAAACCAACCTGGTAAAAGCAGAAGAAAAACTTGAAGAAACACAGGGAAATGAGCAGGAGCAGAAACAGCACCAGAAAGCAAAATCCACTAAGCAGTTTTTCCTCAGGAAAGGGAGAAGTTCTCTTTCAAAAGAAAAAACGGACGAGGGAAATAGAAGCCAAAACGAAACGGTTTCAAAAAGACGAAAGGACACAACTGACCCTGAACATAATAAAAATAGTAGGGGCAAAAAGGAGAAAACACCTCCTCAATAAATGCCCCCCTTGAAAAAGCAAACTAATCAATTACGCCTCAAAAAACGCAACAGGCGCAACAGGCACGGAAAGGTCACGTCAAAGACCAAAATGCGGTCAGGACAAATCCTTTACTAAACGAAATCAAGAAACCGACCTCGTCACCAAACGAACACTCGAACGGCACCGAAGACACGCTGAGAGAACATCTCAAACTCTCAGCGAGAAACCACCTCACTCGCTCTCCCGCTGTGGGGGCAACTGTTACGGATCCGGCCCACGGACTCCGGACCCATGACCAAAACCCGAACCCGGCTTACCGGGTCAACCCATCTCGTCTTTCTAGAAGGCCCCGAATCGGCCCTCTAGATCTTCTAACTAACTTTCGAATTCAAACATCTTCCTTATCTTAAGCAAATAAGATAAGATAAGATTATCACCATCACCTATAAATAGAGGACCCAGGTCCCTCCAGGTATTCATTCATTCCACATACCTTATACCTCTTAGATCTATTCTGACTTGAGCATCGGAGTGTCTTTGCAGGTACCTCCCCTCCGCTCCATCAGGGCCGTCCGACATCCGATCCGACCCGCGGGTTCCCGATCCTCCTCTCAACCCGTATCAGAAGCATTCTGTACAAGGTTTAATGTTCATTCTCATCAATCCATGTGAATGCAGAAAGGAACTTATCAACATCATCAAATTTACTATCAAGCGATGTGCTCGAAATACTTCACATCAAAATAGAACCCAATCTCATACTAAAGCCTAAGAAAAAGATAACAAAAGAAAAATGGAGTTTCAAAAGGAGGGGTATTAAGAATCTTAGTCTATAATGTATTGGTAAAATAACATTAAAGAGAAGTTATATGAAATGAAAATCAAGATTTTAAAATATGCTTAAAAAATATATTGAAAAATATAATAGCAATGTCACTCTCAAATTAAAACAATATAAAACCACTATTAAAAAAAATAAAAATAAAAAATAAAACGCAATAACCCATCAATCAAATGCCAACTCCAAAAAGAAAGGAAGAAGACCAAAACAAAAGGAATTGCAACAAAGAAAGAAATAGAGTAAGGGATGCACAAAAGTGTATATATTCACCTGTTATTAATAAAGAAAGCAGTAGAATCAGGGATTGTAAGAAGTTAGAGTACCACAGATCTAAATGGGAGCTTGGAGATCCCATAAAGTTGGCTGTTGCAAGAAAATATGCCAGATCCTGGACTCCAAGAGTTCCACCTTCTTTTTTACCTGGAAAAAAAATTAAAGAAAGAAGCTAAATATCTTAGCATGAAAAGCATGAAGATACATATTTATCATCTTGACCACCTTCTTTTAGAGAGGAACCAATAATGAGTGTTATTTATATAAGAATATCAATGAAATAAGATTATTTATTATTTATTATAATTTTTTATAATTAGTCGTCACTTAATAGTTAATAGTAAATTCTCAATATTTATGTATATGATAGCATAGCAAAACAGAATAACAGAACAACCATACGCAATATTAGAAACAATAAACAATATAAAATCAATAGCAAAGTAGTTAAAGAACATATCTTTAAAAAATAAATAGATAAATGTCTGAATTATATGTATATTATAACAACAGTCATCCACAAAACGAAAAGATGAAGGTTTCATTGCTCTTTAGCAATTTGAAGGAAGAAACTGGTGGTTTATTCTTGGTAACTTAAGGTAAATCTTCTTGTTCATAGCTTGAATCCTGCTGAAATAACTAAATGACAAAAGAACAAACCAAAAAATACCGAACAAACCAACAAAAATCTCATAAGTAAATGACAACTATCAGTAAATTAATTGGGAAAACAAATTACCACTTATTTGTGATTCCTTCTAGTAGTTTTCTTAGTGGAATTCTTCACACCCATGGATCTTGTCTTCATATTGCACTATGGAGAAGCCTTTGAAGCTTTGCTGTCTGGTAACGTACCCATTTCTATTGTTAGTAAGTTCTGGTTGTTAGAAATCAGATCTCAAATAACTTTAGTAAAATCAACATGTCGAAAAGGAACTATAAATGAAACACTAAGCAAAAATATCTACCAAAATTCATAGAGAACCATGACCTCCACTATATGTGTGCTTGTACATCATGGGGTGAACCTGAAAAAAGAAAATAATGCACAATAAGAACATTTAAAAGAGAGAAACTGCAGAATCCAAACCCACCAATAATTGCTATTGCTAACACCATGACTCACACGACACTAAATGAGAAACCTCTTGTCTAGTAGATCCAATCATTTCAAAGGATTCTAAATCCCAAAATTTTAGTGTATTGTCTGCTGACCCTGCAATACAATTTGTGATATTCAAAAGCTTAAGAATAAACATTGAGACTTTCAATCTTTTAGCCATCAAGTCACAATTAAGTTAACCAAAATTAGAGGGAAAAAATATATGTATAAATGCCAAGTCCACACAAATACATATTATGCTTAGTATGAAAAAGTTAATTTGTGAGTGGTCCATACATTTGCACTTTTTACGTTGGTGATATATGTTTGGGGCTGCATTGAAATAAAAAATAAATTAGCTTCTTATTTAATTAGATCCTTATATAGAGAAGAGAATTTGCTATATCTAATAAGATATTTAGATAGTACATGTACTAAGATTGACATTAGTAAAAATCACAACGGCTAAGATCACAAAATTTATTTCAATTGCAAGGAGTATAACAATGTAACGAAGAGATCAAAACGAAGAGATCCTTCTTACATATTGCCATTGCTCACTCCCAAATACCGAACCGATCTCCGTATTTCTGCTGCATGCTCTACTGCTTCAATACCGATTTTTATATAAGGCTCGGAAACTATCTCAAGCAAAGGTGCCCTGCTCTATTTAGATCCACCATTCAACCTATCATGAAAACACCAGAAACTTCAACACTATCTTATCATAGATATAGGTAGTTGAGCATATTATGTGTTTGATATAACAATGAAATAACTAAAGGTAGTTGAGGGATTGTCTAAATATAGATGTGTTTAAAAACTATGTAACTCAGTGCAATAGATGCACAACAAATAAAAATAATATATTAATTATTAAGCACTAAAGTTAGAAATAACTAAAGTTCCAAAAAGGAAGAAAAAAGGATTGCCTATAAGTAATTTTAACAGTGAGTAAAATCAAGACATTTATCAAATTCCATGATCAAAACTCAAAAGGGAGATACCAAACCATGTTTCACAAACAGTAGCCGATTTGATTTTGCGGTGGAATACTACAGCTCCCAGTATTAGAGAGCGAGAGCAAGAATGATGAGAAGAAAAAATTGGAAAATATAATTTGTGCGGATAATGAAAATGAACATATACAAATGATTTTTTTTTCAAATTAATTTTCAATTCAAAATTTAAATTTTCAAACAATAAAATTTGTAGATTAAGCAAATAATAATCATTTGCATAATTTATCTAATTAATTAATTAAAACAAAAAAATAACAACCATGCAAATCTGTTCTGAACGCCGATTAGATCTCACGGTTCTGTTCTGGTCGTCGCTGCTGTGCTCTCACTACATGTGCTCCCTATGGCCGCGACTCACTACTTTCCAGCTATATGCTTTCTTCCGCCGCTTCCTCCTCCGTATCCATCACCACACATCGATGATTACCACGAACTCCACCTCACCGACGGCGACCACCACGCCATACCATCGTCCACCACCATAGCAATCGGATCCTCATCCACTGCCGTAACCCTACCACCACCGCTGGCGTTGCTCCACCGCGACGACTCCCCTGAAAGTTAGAGCCATCAGGTACAATGACATCCTCTGCCTTGGTGAGTACATAAACTTTCTCCATCTCCAATTTAGATTAGGAATAGGAAGAAAAAACAAACGGAAAAAGGGAAAAAAAAGGAGGAACGGATGATGAAGGAGAAGAATCGATGAAGAAGAGGAGGAAGAGAGAAGAAAGGAAACAGAGGACGGAGAACGCAGATGATGGAAAATTGGGAATGAATTTCCTTTTTAATTGATTTTGAATTCGAAATTTGAAATTTTAGGGTGTGTACACGTAAAGAAAGCTGTAAAGGATGATGAGAAAAGTAGGCACGATGTTCAGAAGAGTAGTAAAATGAGGATGATTTGATCATGGGTGTTATTGTAATAATGATCATACAAAAAAATTTAAAAAAATCTAGAGGATGCCACGTAGCATATTCCACTACTGAATAAACCTTCTTTTAAAGGATTGTTATAGGATAGGATATATTTTATCTTAAAATAATTATAGGCATGTACAGAGGAAATGAAGATACCAAGTACCAAATTATTATACTATTGCATTAAAATCCTTTCTGCCAATATATTGGGAACTTTTCTTTGCACTATTGTAGGTACAAAATATGAGGGCATGTTATTCTTGAGCATCCAATGCAATGTCTGATTTTTGAACTATATATGTAAGCATTATTAGGGCAAAAACTAAGGAACCTCATCAGAGAGAAAAAGCATTATGCTTTTAAGATGTGAAAAGACCTATACTCTTTTAAAAATTAAAATATGATATTATTTTGCAGGATAATTCACTTCCTTGATGGGCATGCAGCCTTTTAATTCTTTTCTATTTTAAAATATTATTCCCCTCGGCTTCCTTGCATTGGTTAATAATAATGTCTTAAGTTGTTCAGTTATTATATATTTATATATATATATATATATATATATATATATATATATATATATATATATATATATATATTATTTTATAATTTTTTAATAAGCAATCAATAACAAAAATAATTAAATTTGATATTTTATAGTAGTATAATAAACTTTTTTATAAGCATTAAATATATATGGTGACTAATGGTAGTTGATTATTTGTGATATGGAAAATAAAAGATAAACAAGAAAATAAGGATACATTGAAATTAAAATAAAAATAAAAATGATAGATTGAAATTGAATACAAAGAGAATCACTCTACTTTCTACCCAATTTCTTGACGCAACAAGAAAGGGACTCCTCAACCTAACTTGCCAACGCCATAGTTTGGAAATTGAATCGAAGGGACTCCTCAACCTTCTACTCAATTCCCCGATGTAACAAGAGAGGGACTCCTCAACCTCAATTGTCCACACCATGGTTTCATCACGAAACCAAAAAGGGGTTTTGAAACCTCTAAAAATTCTATTCTGTGACTACAATAGCTAAGGAGGTATTTATAACCTCTTATTAGGTTAAAACAAAGAAAAACCCTAAAGCCCATAATCATAAGGCCCAATCTAGTAATTAAATAAACAAAATCAAAATACATTAAATTAAAATATTCTAAACATGTAAACTAATATCTTCTAAATAATACTTGAACTCTTCATATCTCGAACATTTGAAGCACGTATCATTCTCCTCCTCTTCAAAAAAGATTCGTCCTCGAATCTTGTAGGTGGAAAAAATAGAATATGAAAAGCACAAAAATTACAAGGAAGATAATTTCTTTTTTTTTCTTTTTTTGTATATATTTCTTTTTTTTTTTGCACTGTATGCTTTTTTTTATTTTTTTAAACAATAAAATCAACAATGATGACAAAACAATAATGAAACACAAACGAAAAACAAGAACACGAAAACTTAAAGAAAGATGCGACATACTGGACTCTTTTTTTATGATAAAAGAAGAACAAATATAGATTAATAAGAATTAATCTAATACCTGAGCTCTGATACCAAATGATATGGAAAATAAAAGATAAACAAGAAAATAAGGATTCAAACTGAATAAAAAGATACATTGAAATTAAAATAAAAATAAAAATGATAGATTAAAATTGAATACAAAGAGAATCACTCTACTTTCTACCCAATTTCTTGACGCAACAAGAAAGGGACTCCTCAACCTAACTTGCCAACGCCATAGTTTGGAAATTGAATCGAAGGGACTCCTCAACCTTCTACTCAATTCCCCGATGTAACAAGAGAGGGACTCCTCAACCTCAATTGTCCACACCATGGTTTCATCACGAAACCAAAAAGGGGTTTTGAAACCTCTAAAAATTCTATTCTGCGACTACAATAGCTAAGGAGGTATTTATAACCTCTTATTAGGTTAAAACAAAGAAAAACCCTAAAGCCCATAATCATAAGGCCCAATCTAGTAATTAAATAAACAAAATCAAAATACATTAAATTAAAATATTCTAAACATGTAAACTAATATCTTCTAAATAATACTTGAACTCTTCATATCTCGAACATTTGAAGCACGTATCATTCTCCTCCTCTTCAAAAAAGATTCGTCCTCGAATCTTGTAGGTGGAAAAAATAGAATATGAAAAGCACAAAAATTACAAGGAAGATAATTTCTTTTTTTTTTCTTTTTTTTGTATATATTTCTTTTTTTTTTTGCACTGTATGCTTTTTTTTATTTTTTTAAACAATAAAATCAACAATGATGACAAAACAATAATGAAACACAAACGAAAAACAAGAACACGAAAACTTAAAGAAAGATGCGACATACTGGACTCTTTTTTTATGATAAAAGAAGAACAAATATAGATTAATAAGAATTAATCTAATACCTGAGCTCTGATACCAAATGATATGGAAAATAAAAGATAAACAAGAAAATAAGGATTCAAACTGAATAAAAAGATACATTGAAATTAAAATAAAAATAAAAATGATAGATTAAAATTGAATACAAAGAGAATCACTCTACTTTCTACCCAATTTCTTGACGCAACAAGAAAGGGACTCCTCAACCTAACTTGCCAACGCCATAGTTTGGAAATTGAATCGAAGGGACTCCTCAACCTTCTACTCAATTCCCCGATGTAACAAGAGAGGGACTCCTCAACCTCAATTGTCCACACCATGGTTTCATCACGAAACCAAAAAGGGGTTTTGAAACCTCTAAAAATTCTATTCTGCGACTACAATAGCTAAGGAGGTATTTATAACCTCTTATTAGGTTAAAACAAAGAAAAACCCTAAAGCCCATAATCATAAGGCCCAATCTAGTAATTAAATAAACAAAATCAAAATACATTAAATTAAAATATTCTAAACATGTAAACTAATATCTTCTAAATAATACTTGAACTCTTCATATCTCGAACATTTGAAGCACGTATCATTCTCCTCCTCTTCAAAAAAGATTCGTCCTCGAATCTTGTAGGTGGAAAAAATAGAATATGAAAAGCACAAAAATTACAAGGAAGATAATTTCTTTTTTTTTCTTTTTTTTGTATATATTTCTTTTTTTTTGCACTGTATGCTTTTTTTTATTTTTTTAAACAATAAAATCAACAATGATGACAAAACAATAATGAAACACAAACGAAAAACAAGAACACGAAAACTTAAAGAAAGATGCGACATACTGGACTCTTTTTTTATGATAAAAGAAGAACAAATATAGATTAATAAGAATTAATCTAATACCTGAGCTCTGATACCAAATGATATGGAAAATAAAAGATAAACAAGAAAATAAGGATTCAAACTGAATAAAAAGATACATTGAAATTAAAATAAAAATAAAAATGATAGATTAAAATTGAATACAAAGAGAATCACTCTACTTTCTACCCAATTTCTTGACGTAACAAGAAAGGGACTCCTCAACCTAACTTGCCAACGCCATAGTTTGGAAATTGAATCGAAGGGACTCCTCAACCTTCTACTCAATTCCCCGATGTAACAAGAGAGGGACTCCTCAACCTCAATTGTCCACACCATGGTTTCATCACGAAACCAAAAAGGGGTTTTGAAACCTCTAAAAATTCTATTCTGCGACTACAATAGCTAAGGAGGTATTTATAACCTCTTATTAGGTTAAAACAAAGAAAAACCCTAAAGCCCATAATCATAAGGCCCAATCTAGTAATTAAATAAACAAAATCAAAATACATTAAATTAAAATATTCTAAACATGTAAACTAATATCTTCTAAATAATACTTGAACTCTTCATATCTCGAACATTTGAAGCACGTATCAATTTGTGTCTAAAACATTGTTGTTATT
This sequence comes from Arachis stenosperma, assembly GCF_014773155.1. Lineage (NCBI taxonomy): Eukaryota > Viridiplantae > Streptophyta > Magnoliopsida > Fabales > Fabaceae > Arachis > Arachis stenosperma. Next base: position 83,067,545 of record NC_080377.1, read on the forward strand.
TTTTTACTAACGGAAATACTTTTTAACATTTAGACTCCTATAATTAATGTTATCCGTAAAATTTATTATTTTTTGTCAATAATTAAATAATAATGTTTAAAGTATGGATTAAAAGTATATTATTAAATTATTAGATTAAAAATATTAGACGAATAACTAAAAATATTGGTCAAAAATAATAAATTCTGTTAGTTCTTGAATTTTTTTTCTTTTTATATTGATACTCACTTTATTATATTATTGTTTTAAATTTTTAATGCAACACTTATTTAACGTTTAAATACGAAGTTTATTTTATTTTAATTTTCTATGGAATGTTCATAAACATGCTCACTTTTAGATGAATACATTAAATATCATAACTATTCCTCTGGAATTAAACTGCAAGACCGCGTTTGGTTTGAAGAATAATAAAATATAAAATATAGAGATACAAAAATTAATATTTTTGTATTTTATTTTTTAATAAATTAAATATAAAAAATAATAAATTATGAAAGTCTTTTTTTATTCATTTTTTCATATAAAAAATTTTAGGAAAAAAAATATAATAAAAAAGTAATTAAAAAAATAAAAAATAAAAAAATGAATTATATTTTATATTAGTGCTTTTTGTGTATTTTTAGTTAAGAAAGACATAAAATATATTAATTTAATATTCTAAAATATAATGTTTATATTTATATTTATCTGTTAAACATAATTTTGTATTTCTATGATCTTATTTCAGTATCTAGTATTTATAAACAAATTCAGTCCAAATGCATCATGACTAATGTACAAGAGGACTCTGGTACGGGTTGAGATGAGGATCGGGAACCTGTGGGTCGAGACGGATGTCGGATTATCCGAGCGGAGCGGAGGGGAGGTACCTGCAAAGATACTCCGACGCTCAAGTCAGATTGGATCTAAGAGGTAGAAAGTGTGAGGAATGAATGAATACCTGGAGGGACTTGGGTCCTCTTTTATAGGTGATGGGGATCGTCTTATCTTATCTTCTTTGGTTAAGATAAGGGAGGTGTTTGAATTCGAAAGTTGGTTAGGGGCTCCATAGGGCCGGTTTTGGGCCTTCCGGAGGGGGAAGACGAAGAGGTCCGGAGAGCCGGGTTCGGGTTTGACCTCGGGTCCGGGATCCGTAGGCCAGATCCGTAACAGTTGCCCCCGCAGCGGGAGAGCGAGTAAGGTCGGTCTGTCGCTGGGAGGTGAGGTGCTTGACCGCGAAATGGGTCTTCAGTTTTTCTCGAGTGTTCGTTTGGTTCTTTTCGTGATGAGGTCGGTGTCTTGGTTTCGTCTTGTGGAAGATTTGTCTGACCGTTTTGGTCTTGACGTGACTCTTCCTTGCCTGCTGCGCCCGTTGCGTTCTTCGAGGCGTGATTTATTAATTGTTTCTTTCAAAGGAGAATTTATTGCGAAAGGGTATTTCCCTTTTTGCCCTTACAGTTGCTTTGCCTTCGAGGGGTGTTTGTGTTATTTCACTTTTTCGAAACCGTTTTGGCTTCCTTCCTTTAGTTCCCTCGTTTGCTTCATTTCCCTATTGCTCTCTTCTTTCTAAAGAACATCTTTTGCTTTCCTTTCGCATTCTGTGGCTCTGGTTGGTCTTCTGCTGTAGCATTTCGTTTTTGGATTTATTTCCTTCGCATTATCAGGTTGGTGTTCTTCTATTTCCTCTGTTTTTCCTTTCTCTGCATTTTGCTTTGCGTAGATTTAGGATTATTTTTATGGTATACGATGGTATTATATAGTGGTGGATAGTTTAGTTGGGGTAGTGGATTCTGTAAGGGGGGCGAGTGCCACCGTACAACTGGTGGCGCACGGTGGTGTCTATTTTTTGGTTTCATCCGCCGTTTTCTGCCGCGGTGTTTGGCTGACGGTGGTGCTCGTCACTATTTTAGGTATGGCTCGTCGACGGACTGAGGGTGTGAGGGCTCCGGTGGCCCCGGCGGGGGGTGTCCCTGGTCTTTTTTCTTGGGTTACTAGTGATGTTTGGGGGACGCCGTCGCAGATGACGGAGGCGGACCTCCAGCGGCTTCGAGATGAAGGGGCTATTTGTGGGGGTGGCGATGCTAAACACCATTATGAGCTTTCCCTGCCTGGGGTTGACGAGAGGGTTTGTTATACCAACCTCGCTTCCCCGTCTGTGCCGGATTGGATGTGGGTGTATGAGGCGATGTTTACCCGGCTTGGTGTTCGGCTTCCTTTTTCTCCGTTCGTCCAACAGTTGTTGAACCGGTGTTCCGTGGTGCCGTCCCAGCTACATCCGAACAGTTGGGCGGCGATACGGTCTTTCGAGCTTGTTTGTGATTTTTTTGAGCTTCCCGCCTCAGTGAACGTTTTCCTTTTCCTCTTCTTGTGTACACTTCCGACTAAGGAGGGAAAGCACAAGAAGGGGTATGTGTCCTTTAGAGCTCAGCCTCATCATCGGGTCTTCGGGTTATATGAGGACTCTTTTCATGGTTTTAAAAGCAGATACTTCAAGGTTCGTCCCGTAAGGGGGCATCATCCTTTTTGGTTGACGTTAGAGGGTGAGCGGCGGTTCCCCACTTACTGGAATTTCAAGGCGGGGCCGTCTGTTTTTACTAAGGTTTCTCAGGAGTTCTTGTCTTCGGAGGAGCGGGATGTCGCTCTTGTCTTATGGCAATTATTTGGGGAGCGTCATCTTAATCCTCGGGACGTGATGGGTGATCCTGTTGCTTGTCGTTCGTATGTTGGTGTGTGTCTGTCCTTTATCTTGCTTTTTTGTGTTTGTTTCCCGTTTTTGTAACTTGGGATTCTTATTTGTTATCTTTCAGTTGAGATGGCTGGTGGTTTGACTTCCTTAGCACGGCTGAAAGCAGCGATGGCTCAGGAAGAGGGGTCGTCGTCTCCGGCTACTCCTGTTTCGAATCCGGTTGTGGAGTCTCAGGCTGTTTCTCAGGAGGTGGTTTCTTCGGGGGGCCGGGCCGTTGCTCAGGCTTCTCCTGGGCTTGCGACTTCGCCTGAGGTTGTCGTGGTGCCGGCTGGTGAGGCCTCTCGGAAGAGGAAGAGGCCTGAGGAGCCGGGTAGTGAGACTTTTGAGGAGGAGGAGGGTTTGACGCCCAGCGTGATGGACCGACGCTTCGATGCCCCGGGTTTTATTGATCAGCACTTGATGCCCGGTACAGAGCCGTTCTTTGATGGCTGTGATGTGTCATTTCAGGCTAAGTCGGTGTACCACGCACTTCTCCGATCTGCTGTCGTTGTCCGGAAAGCCAAGCCTGTGATGGCTCAGGTTGGCTTGTTGGATAAGAAGCTCCGTCAGTCCCAGGCTGAGGTGGCCAAGCTGAAGGAGGAGCTTGAGGCTGCCAAAGCTGCGAAGGAGAGGGCGGTGAAGTCCTCTGAGGAAGCCGGGGCAGAGATTCTCCGACTTGCCGGTGTTGAGACTTCGTTCTTTCTCAGTTGGCAGAGGAGCGTCAGCGGGCTTCAGATGCGGGTTCTCAATCCGCCGTGCTTCTCGCTGAGTCGGAGGCTCTGAAGGCCGAGGTTGCTGCCTTGAAGAGGGAGAAGACGGAGCTGTTGGCTGACGCTAAAGGTGCGATTGCTGCTACCGAGGAGACGATGAAGGCACATGCCTTGGTGCTGGCTCCGGGCGTGGACGTGTCCGTGATGGGAGCGTTCAGGGTCGTTCGTGATGGCCATATTGTCGACCTCGAGTAGCCCTTTTTTTTTATCTCTGTAATTTTTATTTTGAACTTTGTTTGTTTCTGAATATTTTGGATGGCCAAGGGCCGTGACTTTGGGAACCGTTTAATGGTATTTTCGGCCGTCCGGCCCTTTTATATGATTTGTATTATGGTGTTTTTCGGCCGTTCGGGCCTTTTTATATGTTTTGAGCTATTCCGTTTATTTTTTCGTTTCCTCGGACCGTCGTTCGGTCGGGTTTTTATGGATATCCGTGTGTTGGGCCTAGGGGGTGATCAGTCCTCCAGTCGCGGCCGTGTCTTTGTTCCGTATTTGGGACGTGTAGGAAAGTGGAAATATCTTTTAATGGAATTTTTATTGAATGGTTGGGCCTCGTTAAAACCCTCTGTTAACGGCAGGAAAGAGTACCCGAGATTTTAAAAATATAAATAAAGGATAAAAAATAGAAAGGAAAATAAGGGGCGACCTATTTAGGTCGGTTTAGGTGTAGTATCGTCGCAAGTTGGCTGCGTTCCAGGTCCTCGGGACTTCGTCGCCGTTGAGCCGTTCGAGTTTATACACTCCTTTTCCGATTACGGCCTTGATTCTGTATGGTCCTTCCCAGTTGGGGGTGAGCTTTCCTTCTCCTGGAGTCGGGGGACCGATATCGTTTCGTCGTAGGACGAGGTCGTCAGCCGCAAATTCTCGTCGGATAACGCCGTGATTGTATCTTAGGCTGATTCTTTGTTTAAGTGCTAACTCTTTGACGTGAGCTATGCTTCTTTCTTCGTCAATGAGGTCTCTTTCTGCTTCTTCGTCGTTACCTCCGACCGTTTTCCTGGGGCTGAGGTCCCCGATTTCAACTGGGATGACTGCTTCCACGCCGTATGTTAATCGGAAAGGCGTTTCCCCCGTGGTCGTTTGGGGTGTTGTTCGGTACGACCATAGAACTGACCCTAATTCGTCTGCCCATAGTCCTTTGGCTTCGTCGAGCCGTTTCTTGAGTCCTTTAACGATTATTTTGTTTGCGGATTCCACCTGTCTGTTTGTTTGAGGGTGTTCTACTGAGCTGAAGCGATGGGATATGTGTAATCCTTCTAAGAACTCTCAGAATTTTTTGTCGGTAAACTGGGTTCCGTTGTCCGAGATGACGACCTCAGGGATTCCGAATCGGGTGATGATCTGTCGCCAAACGAATTTCCGGCACTGGGTCGCCGTTTTGGAGGCCAGAGGTTTGGCCTCGATCCATTTGGTGTAATAATCTATGGCGACAATGAGATATCTTAGTTGGCCAGGAGCTGTAGGGAAGGGCCCGACGAGGTCGATCCCCCAAGTGCCGAACGGCCGTTCTGCCGATATGGTGCTGAGCTGGTATGGGGCGGCTTGGTGGATATTGGCGTGTCTTTGGCATTTGTCATAGCTTTTTACTAATTGTATGGAGTCTTGAATGATTGTGGGCCAGAAGTAGCCAGCCCTGATGATTTTTTGGGCTAATGTTTTTCCTCCGACGTGGTGACCACAGCAGCCTTCGTGGATTTCGCGGAGTATGTACTCTGTGTCCCCGGGTTCGACACATTTGAGTAGGGGTTGCGAGAATCCACGTTTGTATAGTTGTCCTGCTACGATGGTATAGTTGGCGGCTTCCCTTTTTATTCGCTTTCCCTCTTTCGGGTCTGGCGGCAAGGTTCGGTCGAGGAGGTACTGTAGGATAGGGTACGTCCAGGACTCCCGGTTTGAGGATGTTAGATGAGCGTTGATTGTTGTTGACACAGAAGGCGACCTAACGACCTCATGAATTAGCGATTTGTTACCGTGTCCCGGTTTGGTACTGGCTAGCTTGGAAAGTAGGTCTGCCCTGGCGTTTCGTTCCCTGGGGACATGTTGTATGGTAATGCTCTCGAACCCTTCTTTCAATTTGTTTACCTTGGTGAGATATTGTTGGAGCAGGGGATCTCGTGCCTGGTAGCTTCCGTTGATTTGGGAACTGACTACCTGGGAATCGGTGTTTACCTCTAGGGCCTTTGCACCGACTTCCTGGGCTAGGGTCAGGCCTGCTAAGAGGGCCTCGTATTCTGCTTGGTTATTTGATACTGGGAATTCGTATCGTACTGACTGTTCAATTGTGATCCCGTTTTGGTTTTCGAGTATGATTCCGGCGCCTCCGTGAGTGGAGTTTGACGAGCCGTCGACATGCAGTTTCCATGGTTCGGGGGTGAGCTTTCCCGGAGTCATTTCGGCGATGAAATCGGTCAAGACTTGTGCTTTGATAGCGTTCCGGGGTTCGAACTTGATCTGGAATTGTGATAACTCGATGGACCATGCTAGCATTCTTCCTGCTAGGTTGGGTTTCTATAATACTTGTTTGACCGCCTGCTAGGTTCGGACCGTCACGGGGTGAGCTTGGAAGTATTGTCGCAGGCGCCGGGAGGCTGTAAGGAGTGCGAAAGCTAGCTTTTCTAAGCGTGAATAGCGAGCTTCTGCATCCTGTAAGACTTTGCTTATGAAGTATACGGGTTTTTGCTCCTTTTTCTTGTTTTCTCGGATGAGAGCTGCTGCGAGTGCCTCTTCCGTTATGGAGAGGTACAGGTAAAGCGTTTCCCCTGTTTGGGGTTTGGCGAGAATTGGTGGTTCCGCTAGAACCCTCTTGAAGTGTTGGAATGCTTCTTCGCATTCCGTCTCCCATTTAAAAGGGGCTCCTTTTTTCATTAGTTTGAAGAAAGGGATTGCTTTTTGAGCCGACACCCCGAGAAAGCGTGATAACGCGGTCAGTCGGCCAGTAAGCTTTTGGATGTCTTTAAGGTTTTTTGGGCTTGCCATTTCGAGGACGGCACGACACTTCTCCGGGTTTTCTTCAACTCCGCGTTGCGTAATCATGAAGCCGAGGAACTTCCCTGCTTCCATTCCGAAGGCGCATTTTGCCGGGTTGAGCCGCATTTGGTGCTTTCGTAGGGTGTCCAATATGACCTTGAGGTCGTCGGTTAGTTGCTCACCGGATTTAATCTTGGCGAGCATATCGTCTATGTAGACTTCTAATTTGTTTCCGGACAAGTCTCAAAATATCTTGTTAACGAGTCTTTGATAGGTGGCTCCAGCATTTTTCAAGCCGAAAGGCATCACTGTGTAGCAGTAAGTTCCGTCCGGGGTGATGAACGCTGTTTTTTCTTCGTCTGGTCGGTGCATTGGGATCTGGTTGTAGCCGGAATATGCGTCCATGAAGCAGAGGTATCGGTGGCCGGATGCTGCGTCTACTAACCCGTCGATGTTTGGTAGGGGGAAGGCGTCCTTCGGGCAATCTTTGTTGAGGTCTGTGTAGTCGACGCACATTCGCCATTTACCGTTAGACTTCTTTACTAGTACAACGTTGGCTAGCCAGGTCGTGTAGGGGAGTTCCCGGATGAAGTTGGCTTCGAGTAGGGCTTTGACTTGATTTTTGACTTCGGCGGCTCGGTCTGGTGACATTTTTCGCCTCCTTTGTGCCACTGGCTTAGCTTGAGGGTCCACGGCTAGATGGTGGGACATTAGGTCGGGGTTTATTCCCGGCATATCGGCTGGTGTGAATGCGAACAGGTCTCTGTTCTGTTTTAGGAGTTGGGAGAGTTTTTCTTTAAGATCGTACGGGAGGTTTCTATTAATGAAGGTGTATTCCTCTTTGGTTGGCCCTATTTGTAGTCTTTCCATGTCTCCTTCTGGTTCTGGCCTAGGTTGGCCGTCTTGTCGTGCATCTAGGTCGGCTAGGAATATTCCGGCCGCATCTCGGGATTTTTTCCTTAGGGCTAGGCTGGTGTTGTCGCATTCGGCTGCGACCTCTCGGTCTCCGTTAATGGTACCGACGGAGCCGTCGTCGGTTCTGAACTTCATGAGGAGGTATTTGGTGAAGATGACTGTAGAGAAGTCATTGATTGTTTTTCTTCCGAGGATCACGTTATAGGCTGTGGAGTCTTTTAGGACTACGAATTCAGATAGGATTGTCTTTTTCTGATTACTTGTTCCTATGGTGATGGGGAGGGTAATTGAGCCATCTGGTTTGAGAAAGTTGTCCCCGAGTCCCGTGACGCCGTGGCGGTGTGTTTGGAGGTTGTCGTTGCGGAGCCCGAGCTTGTCGAAGGCTCCTCGGAAAAGGATGTTGGAGTCCGCGCCGGTGTCTACTAGTATCCTTCGTACTAGTCCTGTTCCGATTCTGGCTGAGATGACGAAGGGGGCATCTTCGGCTGAGGTGCCGTGTTGGCAGTCCTCCGGTAAGAATGTTATCGTATTGTCGGCCGCGGCGATTGGGGCTTGGTTTCTGACGGCCATTACCTTGAGATCTTTTTCATTGTTAGTTTGACTTGCTCGATACGTCCTTGCCCGTGATGACGTTCACTATGATGGTCGGGTCTTCCTCCGGGCTCTCCCTGGGGGGTAGCTTTTGAGTTCTCGGGTTACGCCCTTCTCTTTCCGGCGACTTGTCTCTCTCCGCGCGTCTTGGTTCTCTGATGATTTTGGCAAATTCCGGGAGTTTTCCGTCTCGTATGGCCTGTTCAAGAGCGTCTTTAAGGTCGAAACAATCTTGTGTTTTGTGGCCGTAACCTCGGTGGTAGTCACAGTAGAGGGTTTTGTTGCCTCCCGTCCTTTCTTTGAGTTGTCGGGCTCTTGGGATGATGCCTCGATCTGCTATTTGATGGTATATCTCCGTAATTGGTGCCGTTAAGGGCGTGTAATTGGAGAATTTGCCTATTCTCGGTGGTCAGTTGGCCGGCCTGGGGTGGTCCCGTTGATTCTCTTTGGGTGTTGGGTTATGACGGGGAGCCGAGTTGCCGTGTTGGGTGGTGGCGTGCTGCCGCTTGTTGGCAGCGACGACCTGACTGACCTCTTCGTCGTTGATGTAGTCTTTGGCGACGTTCTGAATTTCATGCATAGTCCATACCGGTTTAGTAGTGAGGTGCTTGCGGAAATCTTCATTCATGAGCCCGTTAGTTAGGCAAAGGCTCGCAACGGAATCCGTGAGTCCGTCGACCGTTAGGCATTCGTCGTTGAAGCGGTCGAGGTATTTCCTTGTGGATTCTTCTTGCTTTTGTGTAACTCCTAACAGGCTGATGGGGTGTTTGGCTTTGGTGATTCTGGTCATGAACTGGGCTATGAATTTTCGTGCTATGTCATGGAAGCTGGCTATGGATCCGTTCGGGAGGGCGTTGAACCATTTGATCGCCGGTCCGGCGAGGGTTACCGGGAAGGCTCTGCACCGGACTGCGTCGGCCGCTCCTTCTAAGTTCATTCTGGCCTCGAAGGCCGTTAGGTGTTCCTGAGGGTCCTTGGTTCCATCATACTTCATGTCGGTGGGTTTGTCGAAACCTTTGGGGAGTTTCGCTCTTAAGATTCTTTCTGTGAAGGGTGTAGCTCCCATTATGGTGTGGTTGTTTCTCGTGCATTTGAAGTTTCGGTATCTCCGATCTTCGTCCGAATCGTTTTGACGATTTAGATCACGGGAAGCGCTGCGGTGGTGTTTCTTGTTGTATCGCCGTTCGGGCGATTTCTCGTATCGGTGGTCGCGTGAGACGCTGCGACCATCTTTCCTATCGTGTTGTCGGGTTGGCGACCTGCCGCGGTGGGATCTTGACCTGGAAGTCGCCTGGCTCCCGTGTTCGTTGTTGTGTTTTTCTCTGTTGGTCAGTTTGCCTTCAAGTTCCTGGACCCGGAGGCAGAGATCCTGGATGATCTGTGCCGCTTTGTCCTCGACTTTATCGGGATGTCGCGGGTCCGTGACGACGTGTTCGTTCGTGTGGTGGACAGTACTTGCTACTCTTGCTTGGTTTGTGGCTTCCTGGTGTTCTGAGGCCGGACGACGCGGTTGGGAGTCATCCTGGCTTGATGGGTTCTCCTCCAGGATGCCCTCCATCCGGTTCGACTGTCGCAGGTCCCCACAGACGGCGCCAATGTACAAGAGGACTCTGGTACGGGTTGAGATGAGGATCGGGAACCTGTGGGTCGAGACGGATGTCGGATTATCCGAGCGGAGCGGAGGGGAGGTACCTGCAAAGATACTCCGACGCTCAAGTCAGAATGGATCTAAGAGGTAGAAAGTGTGAGGAATGAATGAATACCTTGAGGGACTTGGGTCCTCTTTTATAGGTGATGGGGATCGTCTTATCTTATCTTCTTTGGTTAAGATAAGGGAGGTGTTTGAATTCGAAAGTTGGTTAGGGGCTCCATAGGGCCGGTTTTGGGCCTTTCGGAGGGGGAAGACGAAGAGGTCCGGAGAGCCGGGTTCGGGTTTGACCTCGGGTCCGGGATCCGTAGGCCAGATCCGTAACAACTAATGTTATATATCCAAATCTTTTTATGAACTAAATCCAAATAAATTAAACAATAAGACTTAAAATAATACTAGTTATAACTGATTTTTATTATATTAAACTAACTTGGTTGATTTTAGTTAACAAAAAAAATTTAAATGTGTAACATTATTCATACATCATATGTTGGTATCACGGAAATTATTGAGATTTTAGAATATTGAAACAATAATAGTGTCATATTATTTATTAATATTACAAACTTTGCATTGAACATATCTAATTATCTATTGATATCCAAAAATATTTGAAAAATAATAAAAAATAAGTTTCAAACAGTTTATAAAATTATCTTATTTAATATTTTTTAATTATATCTTTTATTTTATTTTGTATTTTTATTTATTTTTAAAATAAATAAATAATATTAAATATAATAAATATGTAATTATAAATATTGCAGGTATAAAATTATAGATTATTAGTTTTCCAACATTGTTTATTGATATTATAGTATTCTTTAAGATTATTATATTTGTTCTGGGATGAAAGTAGTGGTCCTGCGTATTATTGGAAGTTTTTATGATTTTCGAGCAGCCAATACATAAAAGAGAGTTTCATATAAGTGAACCAATATTTGGAAAGAGAATCTTATAAGATTTTAGACTCTTCCACCGTAATAGCTAATTTTGCAGCAATGATTCTCACACAATTTTACAGCTCATCATTAAATTAGTGCTTAGGATTCTAATGGGTGGAAGGCTAATTGAAATGTCACTGATTGAAATCGTTGGAACATTGATTCTTAACGTGATGCTATGTTATAAATCTCGAGCAAAGATTAATTAATAGAAGCAACATCTGAAAAATAAAGTCTAATAAAGCCTTGATCTCTTTCATTATTATAGCTAATTTTTGTGGTAATTTTTCGAAAATCTTGTAGCTCATGAGAGGCATGTGTGAATAGTTAGAGCTCGCTCTTAGCTGGTGAATAATTTGGATGTCCTTATTACGTACCTTTAGTTAAAGTAGTGTCTGATTGATACTAGTGTATTATGTAAAAGACGTTGCGACTGATACTCAACTCACCAAGTGTTACAAATTAATAACCATGAATGCTTTATCGAGTAGATATGATATTATTATTAGTAGTAAAGTCATGAGTCTCTTGTGTAAGCCACTTTTTACATTGTTGCTGATGTTATTATGCAGTTGGATATGTTTCAGTGTAAACAAAATAATGGAACGCTATCAAAGGAAGGTCAAGGATCTACATAGCCTCAACACCAAACAAATCCAAGAAAATACACAGGTTAATAATTAGCCCCTTAATATCCATTATATTCATTCTCTATCTGCAAGCTATAGTGAATGTTTGTTGTTTCTTCCGTACATGGAGCAGGTAAAGGAAGGTGATGACATCAACATCACAAAGAAGCTAGAGCAACTAGAAGTTTCTAAAAGGTTTTAAGTACTGACTTTATTTAATAGCTTAATTTGATGACTTCATTAGTGTGCTGATCAATGATCATCATCATATTGCATTACTGATGAAGTGAGAAACACAAAATATTGTTGCAGAAAGCTTTTGGGAGATGGTTTGGATTCATGCCCCATTGAAGAGTTACAACAGATAGAGAATCAGCTCGAACGAAGCTTAACCAAAGTTAGGGCAAGAAAGGTATATATGTTCTTCGCTTAATTCAAACTCATGTCAGCTTTCTCATTCTAACTATTTATGTTGTTTATCCATCTTGCGTTCTAGTACATTCGGTTTTAAAGTTTAGTTTTTATTTGGAATTGCAACTGCAATGTTATTTTTATTCGCATAATTAGAGTCATTATAGGCCACATCAACTCGCAATAGCTGAAAATAAACCCAAAATTAAAATACTTCGTTGTGTCGTAAATCTTTTAGAAATGTTATCCAACATAATAAATATGAAAAGAGAAAGTATAAGAATAACGTTATTTTTGAACAATATAAATAATAATAGATTTAAATTTTGAATTAATTAAATATAATTTTTATTTTGAATTTGATTTTCAACGACCACAAACTCTTCACACTCGCACCGCATTCCACCCCCGCTTCCCACAATCCCCCGCCATCTCTCACAAAACACTGCACACAGTCCGGCTTCCTCGTGCGTTTGCAACTACCGCACGTATCTATACTTCGTCGCGCCTCCCCAACCACAGCACGCAACCCAGTCTCGTCGTGCCTCCATTGGTGTCGTGCAGCAGCCTATCTTTGTGGCGAGGTGCATTTTCTTTCAAGAATGTCATTGTTTCTACACCCCATGCAGTCGTAGTCGTGCATTTTTTCACGAACTTATGCTCTCATCGTCACTGCAATTCACGACACCAACGTGATGCCAAGGTATGCAGTGAAAATTTTATATGCATGTGAATGTTTATTTTTCTTATAAAAAGGTGTTTGTTTTTAATGCAAATGAGATGTTTATTCTTTATATAAGTGAGATGTTTGTTCTTAATACGAAATGATTCACCTGCACTCGGGTTGGTGACAACAAGAGATGGCGGTGTTGGGGAGCTTCCTCGCTAGCAAGGGGGGTTGCGTGCTAGAGTAGGTAACAGAGTGCTGGCTGCAGTGAAAAGGGAGTCTGGGTTAAAAGTGGGTGTAATTAGACAAAGTGAAATTAGGTAAAGGTGATGGGTTTATGATGAGAGTAAAATTGAATGGTTAATGGGTTCAAAATAGAGTCTGTTGTTCGCACTTCTCATTATTCACCTAGGCAGGATTGATATGAAAATTGTATATAAACATTCAAAATTATTAGCTAGTCTACCGTAACTCACATATGATAAATCAACTATTAACAAATTTCTGACAGATCATAAAATCAAGGAGTAAAGTATCGTTTTTGTCCCCAACGTTTGGGGTAAGTCTCAAAGTTGTCCCTAACGTTTCAATCGTCCTATTTAAGTCCCTAACGTTTTAAAATTGACTCAATGTTGTCCTGTCGTTAGGGATCCGTTAACAGAATTGACGGTGGGACAAAATTGAGATAATTTTGAAATGTTAGGGACTTAAATAGGACAAAAACGTTGGGGACAAAAATGATACATAAAAATAAATTTTAATTTTATCTTTCAATAATATCAATTTTTTACTATACATAGTATTCAATTATTTTTTAATCACATCTAAATAAATTACACTTAATCATATTACTTTCATTTTAAATAAATTAATTTTTTTTATAATTTTACTCTTAAAGATTTTTAGTTATCATGAATTATTTGTAGAATGACTAGTATATAAACTTGCAATATATATATATATATATATATATATATATATACAATAAAATATAAATTATTCCTTTTGTCTCTAATGTATCAAAATTTTTTAAAATTATAGAAAAATAAATTTATTTAAAATGAAAGTAATGTGATTAAGTGTAATTTATTTAGATATAATTAAAAAATAATTGAATAATATGTACAATAAAAAATTAATATTATTGAAAGATAAAATTAAATTAAAATTTATGTTTATGTATCGTTTTTGTCTCTAACGTTTTCGTCCTATTTAAATCTATAACGTTTCAAAATCGTCTTAATTTTGTCCTGCCGTCAATTCTATTAACGGATCCCTAACGGTGGGACAATATTGAGTCAATTTTAAAACGTTAAGGACTTAAATAGGACGATTGAAACATTAGGGACAACTTTGGAACTTACCCTAAACGTTGCGGACAAAAACGATACTTTACTCTAAAATTAAGTTATTTGTATATAAAAATTATTTATCAAAATCATTTGTATAAAATATATATTAAAATATAAAATATATTAAAATATTTAAAATAATACGCACACATTATGACTTATTTTTTATCATTAATCTCTGAAAAGACAATATTGGAAAAATTGTAGGATATTTGTTGGACCATCTTTTGAGTTAAACCTTATTTATTTTTGCAATTCCAAACAATTAATGAGTGATCAACATCTAGCTTAAACTTTATTCATATATCATCTCTTGTCCACTTCACCTGTTTTCATTTGTATTTTTATATTAAAAATAGGTGAAATAACGTATATTCATCATTCGTATATGTACTTTTACATGTGGCTAGTGCTCTTAATTAAAACATATTCATTTAGGAATGAATATTTCTTTTTGGATGAAGGTGTTGAAGAAGGTTCAAAAACTTGTTACTTGTCTTCCAGTTTTAATTTGTACAAGAATTTGGTATATTTATATATCTGTCTATGTTCATAATCTTACATATATATCATCATCATCATCATCATCATTTTGAATAATCTCAGTTTTGAATAAGAAAAACTAACATTAATTAACATGGTCCTTGCTGTACCCAGAACCAATTGTTCAGGGAGCAAATAGAGACGCTAAAGGAACAGGTAATCAATGTGATGTTACTTGCATGATTACATGGATATATAATTTGTATGTTCTATTTCTTTTATTGGGGCATGATGCTTATTAGAATTGCCTTTCTCTCTTTGATATCTCACTTCAGGAAAAATGCCTTCTTGAAGAAAATAGAAAATTGAAAGAGAAGGTAATTATCTTTCCTCATGTACTTCATATTATCCCCAATTGATATTATGCTTCAACTTTAATTTTGTCTTCTCTTTAATTAATTAGCAAACAATTATTTAGAGTCCTACTCTACTATCTTACACTCTGTTTGATTGAGTTACATTATTAGTTATTCTTTGTTTTAAAATAATGCACATGAAAAAAATCTATATGAAAGTCAAAAATAGTCACAAAATCAGATATTATATATTTATGTATTAAATCTATATGAACGTTAAAAATAGTCACAAAATCAGATATTATATATTTGTGTATTATACACATGTTATATTTTAAATATATTTTAATATTTTATACCAATGACTAAATTAATAACTGATTTTTTTTGTATCTACATAAGATAGTTGAATCCACACTACTTCCATATATATATATATATATAAGAGATAGCTATTTATAATATACCACCTAAGTACTAATCTTTTCAAATACTAAATTTTATAAGATAATATTAGTTATCAGTATAATCCTATTAGTTAATACAAAATGTGTGAAACGATCTTTTATTTCTTTTCAAGATCTCATATGAAGTATCAAATAATACAAACAATTTCATTGAAGTCACTCATATATGCCACAAATCTATTAAGTTGGAAGGTTAACATCCCCTTATTTTTCCAGCTTGATTAACTAATTTCCAGCATAATTCCATATATATGATTTTTGTAGTGGCTTGAACAGCAACGGTCTTTAAGCAAACAAGGCGTGTTGCTTGTCGGAGAAAGGCGGCCAGCAGTGGAAGTTGAAGTGGAAGTGGAAGTGGAAGTGGAAGAGGAGGAAGAGGAAGAGGAAGAGGAAGAGGAAGTGGTAGAGACAGAGTTGGAGTTGTTCATAGGGCTACCCGAGAGAAGAATGCCTTAAAAGTTGGGCGTTCTATATAACATGATGCTCATTTAAACATTAACATGCGCAAGCGTCACTATTTACACACATACATATATTTAAGCTTAATAATGTTCATATAATCATGCACCTATATCAAGTATGTTATATTCATGTTTGATCAACATGTTATAACTCGTAACTTAAGAAACAATCACAATGGTGGGTGAACTCTCTGATCATGTAATTTCTGCTAAATAATCTCACTTCAAAACACTTTTATTTTCATTGGCCTATATTAGTTTTAAATTTTGGTTTCATTATAAGTAAGTTAGTTTGTGTTACTCTCAACCTACCTCATGATAAAATGGGCTAATATTATAGATGTTTGGTTTCGCTTTTAAAATGGTGCATTTAGTGGCGGAGCTTTTAAAAAAAAATTAGAGGGTCAGAAATTTTAATAAAAAATTATATAATATTATTTATATTAAAATAAAAATTATAAATATAATTATTTTATTTTTAAATTTATTATTAATATATAGAGTTATATATAGTTAAGATTAACAAAAAATAATTTTGATTTTGATCAATAAAAAATTTTGTTTAGGTTAATAAATTAATTTGATTTTAAATAAAAAATAAATTAAAAAAATCAGTTTTCATTAAAAAATTAGTTTTTGCACATAAAAATTTATTTTTATTTAGAAATTTTTTTTTTTATCTAAAATTGATTTTTCTTTCTTAAAAATTAATTTTTTATTTAAATTATATAAAATCAATTATAACTTATAAATTGGTTTTTAACATTTTAAAAAATTAATTTTACCTTTGATAATATTTATCTCTCAAAAATCTCAAGATTAATTATTTTTGTTATTACTTTTATTACAAATCAAATAATATAATACAACAAAACAAAGTCTTAAATTTCTAATAAAATTAAAATATCAAAATTTATTAATGTAAGCAGTGTTATACTATAATGGTATTAAATTTGTAAAGTTGATTTAAAAATAAAATAATAACTTTTATTAATAACTGATATTACTACTAATTATATTATAATTTTTATTATTCAAAAAATAAAATAATGCATAAAAATATATGAGAAGCTAAATATAATTTAGTATTAATTCTATAATGATATTTAATTTGTAACGTTGATTTAAAGATATGCCACTTGTTGTTGATTTAAAGATATGATTTTATTATTTGTCAAATAGGATAGGATAAAAAGTTTAAAAGAATGGTGAAGAATTGAAGATAGACATAAAACTCAAATACATAGGTTGAAAGTATATCAATTTACTCAAACAAATTAATTTTATTTTCTTTAAAGTAGAACTACTAATATTTTTACAAAATTTTTGGGGGATCATGGCCCCCATTGCCCACACAAAACTCCGCCGAGTGCATTAGAATATACGGAAATTTACCAAAATAAAACATTGGAGTTTCAGTATTACCAAAATACAACTTTTGAATCTTTGATACGAAAATGCAATTTTTTAGAATTTTATGCAAACCGTGGAAGGGATACCACGGATTCTGAATGCATGTAAACTGTGGAAGGGATACCACGGTTTACGTTGAAGACGCAAATGCATAGAAACCGTGGTAGGCCATTCCACGGTTTCTGTTGAAGTGTGCAAATAGGCATAAACTGTGGTAGGGGTTCAGCGATTTATGCCTAGACCTATTTCGCCTATAAATACCCACCCAAGAGAAGTAGTGTGATGTAGAGAGTCATTTTCACTTCTTCAAAAATGAGTGAGGAGAGTTTTTTGGTCCTAGTCTACTATTCTAGAAAATTTAAAAAAAGCAAAAGGCATGGAGTTAAGTTCACTGACAAAGAATCGGTCAGTGTTTTTGTGCGTTCCACGAATACTCTATTAGAACTAAAGACGAGCATTTTGCAAAAGGCAAGGCTGTGTGGGTCCAAGTGGGTGAAGAAGCTGTTGTACAAGATTCTAATTGCGGTTGATTCAACTGGGGTGCAGTATGAAACATTTGCGATAGGGTCAGACGAAGACATGCAGGTTTTGTTTCATTGTCGGTGCAGTTTTCCGGAGGTGAGAATACACGAGCTGTTTCAAGGGTCAGGATGCGAGGAGGCTGCTAGTGAATGCAGCGTACGCCAAGACTGAGGCAGAGTTTGACTATTGGTTTGATGGCATGTGCAACACCGTTCAGACGGTAAAGACTGCGTTCGTCTGCTATGATCCCGACCCAAGAAAAATCTGAATCACTCCACTTTTTCTCCTCCTCCTCTCTCTAAAAACGCCACTTTCTCTCTCTAGAACTTGGAAGTGTTTCAAAATGAATAATCCGCTGCACCTCTTCCGCGTATTTATAGTAGAGCATAAACTGCAATTTATGCTCATTGCACACTCCAACAAAAATTGTGGAATCCCTACCATAGTTTCTATGCATTTGCGTTTTCAACGTAAACTGTAGAACTCCACCCACAGTTTACATGCATTCATACTCCGTAGTACCTCTCCTACGATTTACATAGACTTCTAAAAAATTAGAATTTTGTCTCAAAACTTCAAAAATTGGATTTTAGTTAATTGCCCTAGAATATAATTATGTTCATGTTTTTTCGTCCCTAAAGATGAGATTGTCGATTGGGAGTCCCCTTTGGTTATCTTACGCTTAGTTTTCGTTTAATTTGGTGGTTTGATAACACTCAAAATTGTTATTTATTACTTATTTTAAATAGTTTTCTTGTGAGTTTTCTTTTTTAAATATTAATATGATCAGTTAAATGTTCTTGATATATGATACGTTTGTTAAATTAATAGTTTAGCTGGTCAGGTGAGTGTTTAGTATATGATTAATTAGTACTTAACTACTTATTATAATAATAAATTAATAAAAAGACTCGAAATTAAAAGATATCATTTTTAAAATTACTAAAACGATGCAAAAAATTTAAAAATAAATAAAAATTTTAGCACTTTTTTAAGAATAAATCTATTTTTTAATAAAAAATGTTAGACAACCAAAATTTTTTTAACCCAATCCAATCAAATCAAATTTATATACGTTTACATTCTGGTTCATGTTCTTTTTCTTCCTCCTCCTCCACTTTCATTATCATCATTATGATCATCATCATCATCACCATTTCCTTCTCTACACTACAAAAAAAGGTCTATGGTCACCGTGAAAAACCGTGACCATAGCTAGTGAAAAGGGTGACCATAGGTCTATGGTCACAGTTTTTGACCTATGGTCACGGTTTTTTCACCCTGGCCTATTTTGCCGTGGCCATAGACCTATGGTCACAGTTTCTATGGTCACAATTTTGGTGTTCAAATTCTGGCATTTTAGGCCACGTTTTTTTACCGTGACCATAGGTTAATCTATGGTCACGCGTAAAAACTGTGACCATAGCCTAATCTATGGTCATCCCAATTAAAATCGTGACCATAGCCTTATCTATGGTCATGTTTTTTGCCGTGACCATAGCCTCTATGGTCACCCCTCCTTAAAACTGTCACCATAGCCTTATCTATGGTCACGGTTTTGGTCGTGACCATAGCCTCTATGGTCACGCCACCTAAAACCGTGACCATAGCCTCTATGGTCACCCCTACTTAAAACTGTGACCACAGCCTCTATGATCACCCCTCCTTAAAACCGTGACCATAGCCTTATTTATGGTCACGGTTTTTTGCTGTGACTGAAGAATTTAAGATTGATGGTTTAGAGGTTATAGTAAACTCTCGTTGTAAGTATAGTTACTAAACCAAGCAATCAACCTTTCTTACAAATATTTTGGTTGTCACAAGTAACAAACCCCTAAATAAATTGATAACTAAAGTATTTAAATCTCGAGTCATCTTCTCAAGGAATTGCAGGGAGGTATGTTCTTATTATTGGTTATGAAGATTGTAAATCGGGGTTTTTAAAGATGAGGAACAAGTAATTTAAATGGCAGGTAAAATAAATAAATAACTATAAAATAAACTTTTGGCAAGGTATGAGAAATTGGAAGTCCAGTCTTAGTTATCCTTATCAATGATAATGAAAATTGAATCTTAATTCCACTTTGTTGACCCTTACTAAGGCAAGGGAAGGTCAAGGGATTAATTAGTCTGATCTTCAAATCCTATTTATTTTCTAAAAAAAAAGATTGGGATTATTGAAGTTCAATTCAATTAGCAAAGATAACAATTGTCAATTGTGTTGAATTGGATAACTCCTGAGTTACTGATTTCTTAACCAAGACCAAAAGGGGAAAAGTAAATCTACTGGAATAAAAATGCCTTCAGATGGGAAGTAATAATCATGTAAATAAAAGAAAGCAATAATAACTGAAATACCTCAAATAATATTAATTCAAAGAAAATCATAACATGAATGTAGCATAAGCCAAATAGGCAACATAACTAATATAAGCATTAAAGTATCTGAAAATAAGAGATAAATATAAAGTAAAAGAACATTGAACCTGGGATTGAGAGTCACTCCTAAAACCTAAGAGAAATCCTAAATCCTAATCCTAAGAGAGAGAGGAGGAGAGAACCTCTCTCCATAACTAAATCTAAATCATGGAAAAGTGACTAAAATTGGAGACTCTCCTGAATGGATGCATTCCCTCACTTCATAACCTCTGGTCTATGCCTTCTGGACTTGGATTTGGGCCAAAAAAGGGCTTCAGAATTTGCTATGAGCATTTTCTGTAATTTCTGGTGCGTGGCCTCTGTCACGCGTCCGCGTGGGTCACGCGGTCGCATCAATTGGAGTTTTCCTTGTCACGCGGTCGTGTCAGTCATGCGGCCGCGTCATAGGTGTTCTTCTTTAAGCGCGCGGTCACATCAGTCATGTAGCCGCGTCGCTGCTTCTTCGCGCTTGGCATGCGGCCGCGTTGTCCATGCGGTCGCGTCGCTGCCAGTTTCTTCACAAACTCCGTTTTATGCTTTCCTTCCATTTTTGTATGTTTCCTTTCCATCCTTTAAGCCATTCCTGCCTTAGGAGATCTAGAATAACTCAACACACCAATCACGGCATCGAATGATAATAAAGGGTAATTAAAATAATTAATTTCAAAGCATAGGAAACATGTTTTTCACAAATATCACATAATAAGGAAGGGAAAGTAAAACCATGCAATTTACATGAATAAGTGGGTGAAGGATTGAATAAATCACTCAAATTAAGTACAGAATATATCATAAAATATGGGTTTATCAACCTCCCCACACTTAAACAATAGCATGTCCTCATGCTAAATCCAAGGTAAAAAGTAAGGTTAAAGTGGTGGAATGTCATGCAATGCAATCTAATCTAAATGCAACTAACTAAATGAATGATGCATCATGCAATTCTAATTTGTTATTCACTTGTATATAAAGCTTACATATAGTTAAGTTAATTCACATTCTCAAGGAATATATATATATATATATATAGCCAAACCTTAGATAATGATAAAGCACTTTTACAATTGAGATGGGAGAGAAAAACATTTTATAAACTTGCAAGATAATTAATAATTTAAGCAGAGATATATGTTAATGAGTTAGTGAACCCTCACTGGATTTTTGTGTTTACTCTCTAGTCACTCAGTGTTTATTGGGTTAATCACTCTATTCCTCTTTTTATCCTTACTTTCTATAGCTTTGTTCTTTATCTAATCAATCAACAATTATAGAATACAGACATACAAAAATCATGAGGTCTTTAATTAAGGTTGTAATGTGGCCAAGGTAAAGGTAAGGGTATATGTATAAGGCTAAGTGAGCTAATTCAGTGAATCCTTGATTAGTCTAAGATCTCACCTAACATACATACTTTGTAAAGCTAAGCCTCTTTACCTATTTTCCCATATTTTTTTCACTTTTTGTATTACATGCTCATATTTTTTTCTTATACTATGCGCATCGCTTTTTGCATTAGGGGAATTCTTTTTGTATCCCCTTTTTTTCAAATACTAAAAAATATATTTTTTTACACATGGTAATTAATTTATTTTGACTTCACATGAGCATGTTTCCAAATTATTTTCACATGACTTGTTTAATTTAATTTCCTACTTTCTATCATTCCATGTTCCCATAAAATTCCTACACTTAAATATTACACAAAATCTATCTTAAGCTAACCAAGGATTCAACTGGGATTTTTATTTTATTTTTCTACTTAAGGCTAGTAATGTGGTTATAAAAACAGAAGGGATTAAAAGGCTCAAGTGGGCTAACAAGGGTGATGTAAAAGGTAGGCTTTATTTGGGATAAGTGAGTTAAAATCAAACAATGGCCTCAATCACTTTCTTGGCATGTATCTATATTCTATAATCGGACATATAGATTAAAACAAAGTAAAGAACACCAAAATAAATAAGAAGGGAAAACACAGGAATAAAATATTATGGCTTAAATGTAACCATACAATGAAGCTCAAAACTCACCAGCTGCGTGTTCTCTAACTCAAAAATATATATCATTCATATATGTCATGCAGGTTTAGTTAAAAATTCCCATTAATCTCAATGTAAAACTTAAGGTGGCTTTAAAGTTCTAGTATTTCTCCTTGATGAAATGTTGTTAACTAACTAACATGTAATGCTATATATACAAGGTGTGTGATTTTCTGTTAAGGTCTCTAGCTTACTTCCTTTTATTTTCAATCAAGTTAACTATCATATACTAAAAAGGGTAAACTATACTAATTAATCCACTTAAAATATAACTAGTAAACTAATATGCAAATCAAGCTAAAATATCCAAAATAGTATACATATAGCTCAAAGTGCAAAATGCAAAAAGTACAATAAAAAGCAAAAGAGAAAAATATGCAAAAATACAGAAAATGAACAAAATAAGAGAGAGTTTGTAGTGGTTCACCAAAATAAAGATATGCCAGAGATGGCAACCTCCCCACACTTAAATAATAGCATCGTCTCCGATGCTCACTCAAGCAGGGTGTGAAGGGGTGTCATCATTGGGAGGCTGGGTAACTGGAGTCTCTGTGGTGGTGGTCTGAGTGGTTGGCGGGGTAGCGGCCGTTCGGTGATGGTGGCTGGGTGGTGGTGGTGTGATCGGAGAAGAAGAGAGGGAGGAGAGGGGTTTGGGGGGGGGGGGGGGGGGAGCGAATGGTAGGGTTCGCGTGACTGGGGGTGTTATAAATTTGAATCCACGCAATCGCGTGGGGCACGCGGTCGCGTGGCTGGAGTGAAATGGGGTTGATGCGATCGCGTGAGTGGCGCGATCGTATGGAATAGCTAAAAGAGTGAATGACGCGATCGCCAGAGGCATGCGATCGCGTCGCTGGAAATTGTGCTAAACGCATGAATCCAGCGTCGTTTCAGCGCAACTCTCTGCCTCCTTTTGGGATTTTATGTAATCCATGTGACGCGATCGCGTCGCTCACGCTGTCACGTGGGATAGCTGTTGTGCAAGTGACGCGATCGCGTGGGCATTTTGTACAAAATGCACAATGGCCACACGATTCCAGCCCAACTTTCTGGGTGTTGGATCTTTACGCCAATTTCCATGTCATGCGACCGCGTGGATGACGCGGACGCGTGGAAGGTGTTTTGTCGCAACTGACGCGATCGCATGATCGATGCGGTCGCATCGCACGCTCTTTTTCTCTCTCCTTTTTTTTATGTAGGTATGTAATTATGCAGTATGCAGTGCTAAATGCAAATGTTATGAATAGCATCCAGGTTCAACAGAAAATAAACAATACAAAATAAACAAAAATGAAATAAAATGGAAACAGGAATGATCATACCATGGTGGGTTGTAGTTAAAGTCCTTAAGTTGGACATTGGATGAGCTTCCTGTTATGGCGGCTTATGTTTAAATTTATCCAAAAATCTCCACTAATGCTTGGAATGCCAATAGCCTCCGGGGTCCCAAACTAGGCATGTGAAGCTTCTGAGCAGCTTCAAACATATTTTCAGACTCCCGGGGTGATGAATATCAGAATATTTTCCAGGATCCCAAACTTTAGTTCCAAATCCGCTTTTGTTTTGATCTATACTTTTCCATCCGGGCGGTTTGAAAATTAGATTCTCACCAAGATAACCAAACGTTTTCCGCGATCCATTCGATTGAACATACCAATCCGTGCACTTCGAGTTGAAGCGTGGAACCTTATTGAACCTTGTATACCAGCTCTGAGTGCGAGCCATTTCCTTCTTACTCTTAAAGCCGCAGAGAGCTCTAAGCTGTCCATCTGTTTCAAGCAAAGCATATTCAAGTGGAAAAATAAAGCTAAGGGTTAAGGATTATACCCACTTGAAGCTTGTATTGGGTGGTAGTGGCCTCGGGATTGGTGGTTCCAGTGGTTCTGTAAGTTTTACTCCCTTTGTGCTCTTCTGTGAATTTCTCCACTTCATTGCAAATTTCTTTCACTTCAACCATATCTTGATCAGAGTCTTCAATTTCTCCCTCATCATCACTCAAGTTATATATTGGAGGTTGAGAAAAATCTACCTTAGCATCATCTTCATATTCACTCGGGGAAGATTCTTCTGTCTCAAAGAATTCACTTGCGGATGCAAGTTCGTCACTAAGAGAATAGGACTCGTGATCATCATCATCAAGGAAACCTGCGTCTTGGGTTATTTCGTTTAGTTCTTCATAAGATATTTGTATTGGAGGCGGTACAAAATCCTCCTTAGCATCAATTGTAACATCTTTGACGGAATTCTCCACAACCCTGAATTCAGGTGGCAGTTCGGCATCTCCTAAATCCTCAAAACTCTTTTCTTCTACAATGACACTTCTATTTGTTCTAGTATGAAGTTATACTTTATGCTGTCCACTGGAGTTTCTTGTGTCTTCTTCGTGCTGCGTTCTTCATTGGATTCCCCACATGAAGCCATGGGGGTCTGTTGAGTGTCTGAACGTCTGGAAGATAATTGATTAATTGCTTGCTCCAGTTGATGAAGGGTTGCATTAAATTGTTTTACTGATTCTTCGAGGCGAACCTGTGATTCTGGGCTTGATGGATATGGACATGGTGTATAGGGGAGTGGTGGTTCTTGGGAGTGATTGGATTGGCGTTGGGGTGGATAAGGACCATGTGGTAGTGAATGGTGAAAAGAAGCTTGTGAGTGTGGTGGTTCAAAGTTATGTCGAGAGGATGGTCTCTGAGCACAGGGTGGGGCTTGTTGGTAGTTACAAGGCAGTCCACCAAATCTATCAGTTGGGTATGCATTGTAAAATGGTCTTTGTCCATGATATCTATGATGATGTTGTTGCTTAAAGGGTTGATCGGATCCTTGTGGCTCCATCCATCTTTGATTGCTTAGACCTTGATGCATAGTCCTGTTATAGCTTCCATTCCTTGCAACAAAATTAGAACCAAACTCAAAGCGAGAGGGGTGAGAATTCATAATAGATATCAGAAATAAGAGGGAAGAGAGAAAACAAATAAACAAGTAAAAGAAAAATATTTATAATAACCAATAATAAGGCACACGTTTGCAATTCCCCGGTAACGGCGCAATTTTGAAGAACTGAAGATTGATGGTTTAGAGGTTATAGTAAACTCTCGTTGTAAGTATAGTCACTAAACCAAGCAATCAACCTTTCTTACAAACGTTTTGGTTGTCACAAGTAACAAATCCCTAAATAAATTGATAACCGAAGTATTTAAACCTCGGGTCGTCTTCTCAAGGAATTGTAGGGAGGTATGTTCTTATTATTGGTTATGAAGATTGTAAATCGCGGTTTTTAAAGATAAGGAACAAGTAATTTAAAATGGCAGGTAAAATAAATAAATAACTGTAAAATAAACTTTTGGCAAGGTATGAGAAATTGGAAGTCCAGTCTTAGTTATCCTTATCAATGATAATGAAAATTGAATCTTAATTCCACTTTGTTGACCCTTGCTAAGGCAAGGAAAGGTCAAGGGATTAATTAGTCTGATCTTTGAATCCTATTTATTTTCTAAAAAAAAAGATTGGGATTATTGAAGTTCAATTCAATTAGCAAAGATAACAATTGTCAATTGTGTTGAATTGGATAACTCCTGTGTTACTGATTTCTTAACCAAGACCAAAAAGGGGAAAGTAAATCTACTGGAATAAAAATGCCTTCAGATGGGAAGCAATAATCATGTAAATAAAAGAAAGAAATAATAACTGAAATACCTCAAATGATATTAATTCAAAGAAAATCATAACATGAATGTAGCATAAGCCAAATAGGCAACATAACTAATATAAGCATTAAAGTATCTGAAAATAAGAGATAAATATAAAGTAAAAGAACATTGAACCTGGGATTGAGAGTCACTCCTAAAACCTAAGAGAAATCCTAAATCCTAATCCAAGAGAGAGAGGAGAGAACTCTCTCCATAACTAAATCTAAATCATGGAAAGGTGACTAAAATTGGAGACTCTCCTGAATGGATGCATTCCCTCACTTCATAACCTTTGGTCTATGCCTTCTGGACTTGGATTTGGGCCAAAAAGGGTTTCAGAATTCGCTATGAGCATTTTCTGCAATTTCTGGTGCGTGGCCTCTGTCACGCGTCCGCGTGGATCAAGCGGTCGCGTCAATTGGAGTTTTCCTTGTCGCGCGTCGGTCAGTCATGCGG